>NW_022143894.1:0-24759 GCF_007565055.1 Rhinopithecus roxellana
AGCCCAAGAGCTAGAGACCAACCTGGGCAACATAGTGAGGCTTCATCTGAAAGGAGGGAAGGGAAGGGAAGGGAGGGAGGAGGGGAGGGGAGGGGAGAGGAGGGAGGGGAGGGGAGGGAGGGGAGGGGAGGGGAGGGGAGGGAGGGGAGGGGAAGGGGGGAAGGAGGGGGAGGGAAGGGAGGAGGGGAAGGGGAGGGAGGGAGGGAAAGGGAGAAGGGAGGGAAACGAGAAGGGAGGGAGAAGGGAAGGGGAAGGAGGGGAAGGAAGGAAGGAGGAAGGAAGAAAGAAGGAAAGAGAAAGAAAAGAAAAGAAAGAAAAAGAAAAGAAAGAAAAGAGAGAGAAGGAGAAGAGAAAGGAGAAGGAAGAGAAGAGAAAAGGAGAGAGGGAAAAGAAAAGAAGAAGAGAAGAGAGAAAGAGAAGATGAAAGAAAGGAAAGGAAGAGGAAGGAAGGAAGGAGAGAGAAAGAGAGAGAAAGAAAGAAAGAAAGAAAGAAAGAAAGAAAGAAAAGAAAGAAAGAAAGAAAGAAAGAAAGAAAGAGAGAGAGAGAGAGAGAGAGAGAAAGAGAGAGAGAGAGAGAAGAAAGAAAGAGGAAGGGAGGGAGGGAGGGAGGGAGGGAGGGAGGGAGGGAGGGAGAGAGGGAGGGAAGGAAGCCGGGTGCAGTGGTGTGCACCTGTCGCCCCAGGTACTTGGGAGGCTGGGAGGCAGAGGTGGGAGGATTGCTTGAGTCTGGGAGGTTGAGGCTGCAGTAAGCCGAGATCACAGCACTGCACTCCAGCCTGAGCGACAGACCGAGACCCTGTCTCAAAAAAAAATAAAGTTGAATATATAGAAACAGAGAGTTACCAGGGGTAAAGGAAATAAAATGATGGTCAAAGGGTACAAAATTTCGGTTATGTAGGATAAATAAGCCAAGAGATCTAACAAACAGTGTGGGAACGACAGTTAAAAATATTATATCATGGGTGGATCACGAGGTCAGGAGATCGAGACCATCCTGGCTAACACGTGTGAAACCCCGTCTCTACTAAAAAGTATTAAAAAACTAGCCGGGCGAGGTGGCGGGCGCCTGTAGTCCCAGCTACTTGGGAGGCTGAGGCAGGAGAATGGCCTGAACCCGGGAGGCGGAGCTTGCAGTGAGCTGAGATCCGGCCACTGCACTCCAGCCTGGGCCACAGAGCGAGACTCTGTCCTCAAAAAAAAAAAAAAAAAATTATAAACCTGAAATTTGTTAAGAGAGATTTAAGACGTTTTCACCACACACAATAAAGATTATTATGTGAGATGGTGGCTATGTTAACTCATGTTAGTTTGCTTGACTGCAGCAATCATTTCACTATGTATATCAAACCGCCATGTTATACACCTTAAATATGCACAACAAAATAAATATTCGCACCTTTTTCATGCACAGGCCTGTGAGCACTTATAAGCATATAGCTACCTACCCACCACCACAACCAAGACACAGAGCACCTGCATCGGCTGCACACGTTCCCTGTGCAGCCTCTGTCCCCATCCACTGTGCTGCCGCATAGTCAGCCTCTGTCCCCACCCGCAGCCCCACTTCCTCCACCTGCTAAAGCATTGCCTTTTCCACAGTGTCACATAAACAGTGTGCAGCCTTTGGTGAGTGAGTCCGCTCACTTCATATGATGCATATGAGATTCAGATCAGTAGCTCGTTCCTTTTTACTGCAGTAAAGTATTTCATGGGATGGATAGGCCACAATTTGGTTTTCCATTCCCTAGGCCAAGGACATTTGGGCTGTTTCCAGGTTTTGGCAATTGTCAATTAAGCCACTGTCAATCATGCAGCTGGTGAACTGGCTTGCAATTATGTAAGGACATCAGTCACTCGGGGCAGTGGGAAGCTCATGAGAAATGGATGAGGTTTCCAGCCTTCGCTGCTTTACTCTCCACTGAATGCTGTGACCCACTCCAGTGGCCCGACTCCTTGCCTGCGACCCTCACCTCAGCTTTCCTGTGAGGTTCAAATAAAACAATACCTGATCTACAATACATTATTGTAGAGAGGAAAAAACAAATAAAATAATACCTGACAGCAAATGTAAAGTGTACAGTAGTATTCAAATTGTAGGCCAGTTTCAGTGGCTCAAACCTTTAATCCCAATGCTTCGGGAGGCTGAGGCAGGAGGATCACTGAAGCCAGGGGGCCAAGAGCAGCCTGGACAACATAGTGAGACCCCATCTCCACAAAAAATTTAAAAAATTAAAAAACAGATAGATGTGGTAGTGCATGCCTGTAGTACCAGCTACTCAGGATGCTGAGATAGGAGAATCACTTGAGCCCAGGAAATTGAGACTGCAGTGAGCTAGGATTGTGCCACCACACTCTAGCCTGGGTGACAGTGTGAGACCCTATATAAACAAAAGGTAGATTAAGAATCTTGAAAAGATACTCTAATCATATATAAAAACTTGTCAATGAAAGACCACCATACTCTGTGTGTTATTATGCATTCTGAAAAAAATTTGTTTCAGATTTGGGAATATCAAAATCAACACAAATAAATAAGTCAACTCACAAAAGTAAAACGTAGTGATTTTCCATGCATCATTCATGCAAAAAAAAAACATAAATAATAATAATTTACTCTTGTACATTTAAGAAAAATAACTACTTCCATTAAATATCCAAAGCTCACTTAAATGGACTGGAACTCACAGCACTAAATTCCAAACTAAAATTGCATGAATGATTTCAAGTTGAATACAGCAGAGGAAACAAACAAGCAAAAATGTAAATACACACTGAGCAATGAATAGCTGGTGTAAGATCTAGACAGAGCAATGAATAGCTGGTGCAAGATCCAGAATGAACAATGAATAGCTGGTGCAAGATCCAGAATGAACAATGAATAGCTGGTTGTAGGATCCAGAATGAACAATGAATAGCTGGTGTAAGGTCCAGACTGAGCAATGAATAGCTGGTGTAGGATCCAGAGGGTAAGGGGAAAAGAAACAGGGCTGGTATGGAGACTGGGAAAAGCACCGTTTTCATGGGTAGAAGTAGGCTGAGGAAATGTGATAGGAGATTTCTGAACCCCCAAAATCCAGACACAAGACATGGAAGTATAGGTGTGGGGCTGGGCACAGTGGCTCATGCATGTAATCCCATCACTTTGGGAGGCCAAGGTGGGAGAGTTGCTTGAGCCCTGGAGTTCAAGACCAGCCTGGGAAAGACAGTGAGACGTCCATCTCTACAAAAGAGAAAATAAAAGCAAAATTAGCCAGGTGTGGTGTTGTGCGTCTATAGTCTCAGCTACTTGGGAGGCTGAGACAGGAGAATCGTTTTGAGGCCAGGAGTTCAAGGATGTAGTGAGCTATGAGTGCACCACTGTACTCCAGCCTTGGTGACAGAGCAAGACCCTGTCTCAAAAAAAAAAAAAAAAAAAAAAAAAAAAAAAAGAAGAAAGTATAGGTGAGGGAATGAGACCTAAAACACTGAAAGTTGAAAGTCAAGATTCCACGGGGAAGTCCAAAACAGAGCAGTAAGCTGAGGCAGGAGGATTGTTTGTGTCCAGGCCAGGCAACATAGTGAGAAAAAACAGAACAGTAATGACGCTGCAGTGCAGTTGCTGACCCTACAGATAACCCTGAGCTCAGCTCCCACTGCTCACCACTGCTCTCTCTGTCCAGCAATGTGCTGATCCCTCCACTGGCAGCCTAGGGAGGAGGTCGTTATCTTTCTCAGTGAGTAACGAGAAGACATATTGCTTCCCTGAAGGAGAGATTCTCTTAGGCTGCAGAGGCTGGCGTTGCTTTCCATTTGCTCAAACCCACACTGCCCCACACAGTAGCATTTTAAGGGCTTAGTAAGCACACATGAGGAGCTGCTACTGCAAAGGGGATTCTGCTTGTCAGCCCTGGTCTGACAGCTCTGTCACGGGCAAGGGCACAATAGTATTCTATCAGGTATCAGGCAAGTTGGGCTAAGGCTATATATAGAGAGCGAGAGATTTTTTAAATGTATCACATGATGAACTTGCAGGACACTACGCTAAGTGAAATAAGCCAGGCATAGAAAAACAAATACTGCATGATCAGTCTTACATGTGCAATCTTAAAAGGTCAAATACATAGAAACAGAGTAGAATGGTAGTGACCAGAAGGAGGAAATGGGAGGGATGAATAAGACTATAGATGCAATGTGCAACATGAGAACCATAGTTCATAGGATTGTATATTACAAATTTGCTAAGAGAGATTTTAGGTGTTCTTACTATGCTAAAAAAAACAAAAACAAAAAACAAAAAAATAAAACAAAAACCTGTGAGGCAATGAATATGTTAACTTGCCTGACTATAGTAATCATTTCACTATGTATATGTATACCAATACATCACGTTGTGCACCTTAAATAAATATAATAAAAAGAGAAAAGATAAAATAAAACACACATTTGCACTGCCTAATACATGTGTAGACAAATCAGGAAGATCTATATTTGAAACTCGACACAGGAAATAGGAAAACAGAGAGGATTTATATTTTCTAGACCTTATTCGTTTCTGTATTGATTGACTTTTTTCCAACAAGCATACATAACTTTCTGATTAAAAAAAGAGAAAAGGAGGCCGGGCGCGGTGGCTCATGCCTGTAAGCCCAACACTTTGGGAAGCGGAGGCGGGTGGATCACCTGAAGTCAGGAGTTGGAGATCAGCCTGGCCAACATGGTGAAACCCCATCTCTACTAAAAATACAAAAATTAGCTGGGCTCGGTGGCGGGCACCTGTAATCCCAGCTACTCAGGAGGCTGAGGCAGCTTGAACCTGGGAGGTGGAGCTTGCAGTGAGCCGAGATCATGCCACTGCACTCCAGCCTGCGTGACAGAGCGAGACTCCATCTCAAAAAAAATAAAATTAAATAAATAAATAAACCAAGAGAAAAGGGGGTGTTTCCTAGAACAGATATCAAGTTGGTATGATTTTGGTGGCTTTGAAATAAGATGCTACTGACTGTGGGTCTCTCCGGCCTCTTCAACCCCTATCATCACACCAGTTCTCCAGGTAGCAGTGCTCCCTTTTTAAAATGTCCTCCTTCCCCAATAGGTGCCAATTCTTCCTAAAGTCAGGGCATAAATTGCCTAAAGCTAGGCATGTGCTCTGCCCTGTGAGGCAGCATAGTATTTTAACAGGAGTACAACAGACCCCATAGGTGATCAGACCAGCATCCATTAGGGACAGAACCTACTAGGATCTAGCAGAAGAAAACATACCTCATGGTCCCGATGTGGCCCAGAGAAAGCGTATGCCTCTCAGAGAAAGAAACCTCGCTTTGAAAATAACAAGGAATTGGCACCCAGGTGCCAGGTGAGCAGGCAGGACATATTCACAAAACGCTGCATGGCTCAGACCCAAGGAAGAAACAGAAGTTTGGGGATGACTGGGAATCTGAGGAGGCCTGACGCTAGGGTGAGGATGTGGTGCCAGATGCAGTGGGGAAGGAGGCTAGTACCCAAGATGCTATGGCTGGAATAATGGTGTCCCTCCAAAATTCATGTTAGAAGTTAATCCCCAGCTGGGCACCTGTAATCCCATGACTTTGGGAGGCCAAGGCAGGAGGATCTCTTGAGCCCAGGAGTTCAAGACCAGCCTGGGCAATATGGTGAAACCCTGTCTCTACAAAAAATACAATTAGCCAGGTGTGGTGGTGGGCACCTGTGGCCCCCAGTTACTTCAGAGGCTGGGGTGGGAGGATCTTCTGAACCCGGGAGGTCAAGATTTGCAGTGAACCAAGATTGTGTCACTGTACTCTAGCCTGGGTGATGGAGTCAAATCCTGTCTCCAAATAAATAAATAAATAAATATACATACATAAATAAAAATTTAAAAATAACTTAATCCTCCAAAACAACAGTATTAAGGGGTATGGTGTTTGTGGGGTAATTGAGTCATGAGGGCTTTGCCCTCATGAATGGGATTCACACCCTTGTAAAAGGGCTCCAGGTTCAAAGTGGTACTCTCTCTTGCCTATCTGCCATGGGCCATGTGAGGACATGGTAATAAGGCACCATCCTGGAAGCAGAGAGCACTTCTCACCGGGCACCAAGGCCAGTGCCTTGATCCTGGACCTCATGGCCTCCAGAGCTCTAAGAAATAAATTTCTGTTCTTTAGAAATCACCCAGTCTCAGCTGTTTTGTAGTACAAATAGACTAAGACACAAGCCCAAGTGGGGTGACCTCAGGGGGGCTCAGAAAAGGCAGAGATCAGCCCAGAAGCCAGACACCCTCCCCTAGCAGAGAGAATAGAAGAGATCGGAGGTGGGGAGTGCCAAAGGATCTGAGGTTATCAAGAAAGAGACTGCATTTCAAACTGAAAGTGACTGGCTGATATTAAAAATGGCAATTTTCACTTTCTCTCACCAGCAAAAATGTGATTAGCAGGAAGGGAAAAGTTATGAACAAAGACAAATTGGGTTTCAGAAAGTACAGTCATAATATTACCGAGGACTTTGTGAGTTCTTGTGCGGAGAAGAAGCGACCTTCTGTTGCCACTACTGCTCTTCCCTCTTTCCAGGGATGACTGCTCCTCTGGGGCCTGGAGGGCTGGTGCTGAGTCAGCTTCCCCAGCTGAGATGGGTTTTCCTAATGTGTCTATGACCCAAGAGTTCCAGGGGCCCCCCAATTCCTGGACCTCTACACCTTCTGAGACAGACTATAAAGTAGATGGCCATCAAGAAAAAAGCTGTCAGTTCTTACTTTATGAGAGCCAAGTCCTTAATATAAGCATGCTATGTCATATGCTTGGAATTGGCTTCTTAATCCCATTTATCTTCTCCTTTTCCTGTGTTCATAATCTGACCTCTAGAACTCACCAACAGTGTTAGAGTCAGAGCCCCTTGTCATGGTTCTTTGCCTCATCTACCCTTTAAGGAATGCCCCCCAATGCTCTCCAATACTTCTGAAAGACACATTCCAAGTTAAAGCAAATTGAGAAGACTTCATTGCAAACTCACAAAGAGAAGAAAAATAGGTAAGAATTCTTCATTACAAAAGTAATAGTATGATTTTGTTGTTTGTTTGTTTGTTGACTTGACACAGAATCCACTCTATTGCCCATGCTGGAGTGCAGTGGCGTTATCTTGGCTCACTGTAATCTCTGCTCCCGGGTTCAAGCAATTCTCTTGCCTCAGCCTCCCGAGTAGCTGGGACTACAGGCGCCCACCCACCACACCCGGCTAATTTTTGTATTTTTAGTAGAGATGGGGTTTCACCATATTGGTCAGGCTGGTCTCGAACTCCTGACTTCAGGTGATCCACCCACCTTTGCCTCACAAAGTGCTGGGATTACAGGCGTGAGCTACCATGCCCAGCCAATAGTATGATTTTTGTGAGCCGTACATGGCTTGACTAAAAACCAGTGACTGAGTCACTTTCATTTTATGCTGAAATATAAACAGTTTCACACATGAGGGAATAAATTCAATCCCACCTACATTTTTTTTTTTCTTTTTCACAATTTTGGGTGCTTTTAAAAAAGCCTGTCTCCTTTTGAATACATTTTTAGTTGATTCATCTTTATTGTGAGGTGTAGACACAAAATCTCAGTCTCACAGTATACTTACATTTCTAAGTTTGTTGCCAAGATGTAAAATCAGGGCTTTCACATAAAGTAGTCAGATTTTAGGTTTCTGTTTAAAACTTAGAATTCTAGAACTAAGTCAACCACCATCCCTTCAACAAACGTGGCACCAGGAGCTTCTACAGGCTGCCCCACTGAGCACAGACTCAAGTTTTCCACAGTCCCCCACCACTCCCTACTACCTACTACTTTCCGTCCACACCTCTCATTTATATTGCCCACCGGAAACTCTAGGAATTGGAATTCACAGCTCCTGACTTTCAGCCTTATCTTTAAACAAATAATCAAAAAATAAACAATTCAAGTTCCTTCTTCAGAGATAAGGGACATTTGAGAGCAGTCAGTTATCTGCAGGAAAAGAAAATGGTTATTTTAGTGCCCCTTGTCCATAACAGTTGGCTATGCCCAAGAGCCAAAAGGTACAGACAACCCAAGCTTCCCTCAGCAGACGAACGGAAAAAACAAAAAGCACTATAAATACACCACGGAATACTCTAGTTTAAAGAGAAAGGAAAGGCCGGGCGCGGTGGCTCAAGCTTGTAATCCCAGCACTTTGGGAGGCCGAGACGGGCGGATCACGAGGTCAGGAGATCGAGACCATCCTGGCTAATACGGTGATGAAAACCCCGTCTCTACTAAAAATACAAAAAACTAGCCGGGCGATGAGGCGGGCGCCTGTAGTCCCCAGCTACTCGGGAGGCTGAGACAGGAGAATGGCGTGAACCCGGGAGGCGGAGCTTGCAGTGAGCTGAGAGCCGGCCACTGCACTCTAGCCTGGGCGGCCAGAGCAAGACTCCATCTCAAAAAAAAAAAAAAAGAGAGAGAAAGGAAATTCTGACACACCACTGCAACATGACAAACCTTGAAGACATTTGCTGAGTGCAATAGGACAGTCACCAAAGGACAAAACACTACGATTCTATTTATATGAGGTTTCTACAGTAACCAAATTCACAGAAACAAAAAATAGAACCAGGGACAAAAAAAAAAAAAAACGGAGGGTGGGGGATGGGATGGGGGAGAAAGGAAAGGGGAATTAGTGTTTCATGAGTACAGAGTTTCACTTTTGCAAGATGAAAGGATTCTGGAGATTGGTTGTGCAACAATATGAGTATTAAAAGAAAGAAACTGTAATTTTGCTTTACCAGATATACCAATATAAATAATACATGGACTGAAATCTTGAAATATATGTATAAGCATAGAGAAAAGAATGGAAAACACATACCATTTTTGCCTCCAAGGTCACCCCTAAAAGAGGTGACTGAGTTGGGATAAGTTTCTGCTCCACACAATTCTGCATCATTTATTTGTTGCAAATAACATCAGCAATTTGTTAAAAAAGTTACATAAAGAGCTAAAAAGAGTTACTGATAAAGAGAGCGGGGAGATAGCTCTAGCCCCCGTGACATTTCTAAAATCAACTAAAAACAACAAGAAAGAGAAACAAAAAAGGAATCTCCACTTCTATGGAGCCACCACTCAGCAGAGGACTGACCCCCAGGTGCTTGGCACCTGGGACCTGGAAGAGGAGGGACAGGATGAGGGAGACCCTCTGTAGAACTTGGGGGAGGCAAAGAGAATCAAGGTTTTTCTAGGGCTGAAGCGCAAACTAGTGGAATTGTCAACCCTGAGCCCCCCGCTCTCTTTGGAGCCACAAGGTCAAGTCCATGGGCAAAGGTCAAATCCATGGGCAAACCTCGAAACCTCTTTGGACACTGTGAGTGACAGCAGGAAGTGGGGAGGAAACACGGACGAGTATCTGCCAGAGCAAGTGGTTGTATGTTCCCAGTGTGGGAGAAACTGCAGGTTGAGACCAGCCTCAGCCATGCTGACACCAGATCGCTGAGAAGTGCAAGTTAAATCACCCCAAATCTGTGACATGTAGGTTTTTGGTGTGAGTCAAGGAGACTTCCCGTTAGTCTGGAGAGGGACCACACCCCACAAAGAGGAGCACAAAGCACAGGATGAACGCAGGAAGGCAGGACTCACGCTGCCTGCCCTGCCAGCACATCCCCAGGCCTGGGCCTCGCACTGCCCGAAACTCACTGTCAGTCTGATGACCGATGACGCGGATATATCCTTTCTCAGAACAAGGACTTCAAGTGATGTGAAATAAAACACAGAGATGACAAAGGGAATGGTAAAACATTTTTAAGGTTTGTAATATTTATGCAGCAATTAATGATATCTAGCAGTGGCCCTAATAACTGGCATAATTTGAAAGTTGTGGTGACAGCAACTGACCATTTCAGCAAATCTGTAACAATATGAAAGTATCTAATTACTAATGTGAAAAATGTATAGGACCTACCAATAATAATGGGCTGTGTCACTCACATTCATTTGAGAAAATAAGAAGAGAAAATTCTTCCCATCCCAAACTCACAGATCTCCCCTGAAGATATCCACAGACTCCTTGGGGATATTTGCTAGCCTACTCCCAACTACTCTCCAAAAAATCGCTACTCCAGGAAAAATTCCATTATTTCAAGAACAGTGACCAATTTTTTTTAAAAGAACCATCATGAAAACTATAAAAGATAATGTCAGAGGAGAAAACAAAAGAGAAGGAAAGGCATATGGCAGACAAAAAGATAATGGAGACTACTGAGCGATGATGGTATACCACAAAGCAGGCACAATAATGGCTCCCAGAGATGCCCATAGCCTAAACCCCGTAAACCATAAGTACATGATATGACGCAGCGCTCTCATGACGTTGTGGCGGCTCTCTCATGACGTACGGCGGCGCTCTACGTGGTGCGGCGCTCTCAATGACATGACAGCGGCGCTCTCATGACGTAGCGCGGCGCTCTCATGACGTGGCGCGGCGCTCTGGTTTGAATGCGGCCCCCACAAAGTCATGTGCTGGAAGCCTCGTCACCAAGGAAGTGGTATTGGAAGGTAAGGGCCTCATAAGAGGTGATTAGTTCACGAGGACACTGTGCTTCTTAATGAGTTAATGTCATTATCCAGGGAATGGGTTCGTTATTACAAGAATAGTTTGTTATAAAAGCAGTGGCTCATGCTCTAATCCCACCACTTTGGAAGGCTGAGGCAGGAGGATCACTTGAGGCCAGGAGTTCAGACCAGTCTGGGCAATGCAGCGAGACTCCCTCTCTACAAAAAATTTAAAAATTAGCCAGATCACTTAAGGCCAGGAGTTCGAGACCAGCCTGGTGCACACTATCATCCCAGCTATGTGGGAGACTGAAGTGGGAGGATCACTTGAGCCTGGGAATTCCAGGCTACAGTGATCTGTGATTGTGCCACAGCACTCCAGCCTGGATGGACAGAGAGAGACCCTGTCTCTTTAAAATAACAACAACCAAAACAAAAACAAGCAAGTTCAGCTTCTCTTGCTCTTACTCTTGCCCCTCTGTGCCCCTTCTGCCTTCTGTCATGGGATGACACAGCATGAAGCCACTCACCAGATGCCAGCACTGTGCTCACTGTGCATTCAGTCTCCCGGGCCTCCAGAACGATGAGCCAAATACATTTCTGTTCATTATAAATAACCCTGGCTGTGCCATTCTGTGATAGCCACATAAAACAGATGACACATAGCTAAGGAGAATTAAGGCAGCAGATGGAATTAAGTTTGTTAGTCAGTTGACCTGAAGGTAGCGAGAGTATCCCGGACCATCCAGGTAAGCCTAATCTATGGACCCGAATATAAGGGGTCTTTACAAGGGAAAGAGGAAGGTAAAAGGTAGGGTCAGAGAGGTGTGACGTATGAAGGACTCAGATGAAAAGGGCCACGAGCTAAGGAATAAGGGAAGCCTCTGGAAGCTGGAAAGCAGGGGAACAGAATCTCCTCTGAAACCCAGAGAGGAACGCAGCCCTTGCCAGTGCCATGATTTTAGCCCAGTGAGGCCCATATTTTACTTCAGACCTGCAGAACTATAAGATCATAATTTTTGTGGTTTTTCAGACAATAAGTTTGTAGAAATTTCTTACGGCAGACATAGAAAACTAATACAATTGGGGAAAACTAGTCTCTGTGAGATGAAAGAATTTAAGAATGTCTTGTCCATCACATGTAAGGGTCTGAAAAAGAAACATAAGGGTTGGACAACAAGGCAACATGATGCAAAGGAGATAAAATGATGGACTAATAAACTCAGATAAAAAGAAAGGGAGAGATTCTCCAGAAATGAAGATCACAATAAAAGCAGCACAAAAGAAAAAAGAGACTCCACTCCGTTGTCATTCAGTGTGGTGGAGAACATGATTGAGAAACGGAGCAAATGAGACAGCAAAGGAAAAAATGTTTAAGAGCATTTTAAAGCCAAATGAAAGATGTCTAAGTCAAAGACAAGAATAGGCCGGGCGCAGTGGCTGACGCCCATAATCCTAACATTTTAGGAGGCCAATGCGGCCAGATCACTTCAGGCCAGGAGTTCAAGACCAGCCTGGCCAACATGGCAAAACCCCGTCTCTACTGAAAATATAAAAATTAGCCAGGCATGGTGGAATGTGCCTGTGGTTCCCAGCTACTCAGGAGGCTTGAGGGAGGAGAAGCGCCTAAACACAGGAGGCGGAGGTTGCAGTGAGCCGAGATCACGCCATTGCACTCCAGCCTGGGTGACAGAACAAGACTCAGTCTCAAAAATAAACAAACAAAAAAGACAAGAATAAATGTAAGAGAATAAATGTCAAGGACTTGAAAAAACTCTCCAGCCAGACACAGTGGCTCACACCTGTAATCTCAACATTTCGAGAAGCCAAGGCAGATGGATCACTTGAGCCCAGGAGTTCAAGACTAGCCTGGGCAACATAGTGAGACCAGATCTCTACAAAAAATTACAACATTTAGCCAAGTGTGGTGGCACATACCTATAGTCCCAGCTACTCGGGAGCTTGAGGCAGGAGGATCCTTTGAGTCCAGGAGATTAAGGCTGCAGTGAGCAACCTCCACTGCACCCTGGGCAACAAGAGTGAAACCCTGTCTCAAAAAACAAGCAAAGCAGAAGACAAAAAACCTTCCTTAAAGTATGCTTCAATCTATCAAATAAAATGGCACAATGTCATAAAAAAGAATGAAATCATGTCTTTTGCAGCAACATGGATGGAACTGATGGGCATTATCCTGACTGAATAATTTAGAAACAAAAAGTCAAATACTGTGTGTTCCCATGTATAAGTGGAGGCTAAACCATGTGTACACAAGGACAACAGAGTGGAGGAATAGATATTGAGACAAAAGGTGGAAGGGTGGGGAGGTGGAGGTTAAAGAATTACCTGTTGGGTACGAGGTTCACTATTGGGTGACAGGTGCACTAAGAGCCCTGACTTCCCAACTACACGACACACGCTTTTCAGAAACCTGCACTTGTACCCACTAAATACATATTTTTAAAATTTTAAATAAAATTAAAAATAAATTAAAAGTCACAATGTGCTTCAAGAAGTGATTCAGGATGTGCAGCACTTGGGAATAAAGACTGAGAAATTATTCTGTGGACAAAATTGGCAAATCAAGGCTTCTGTAAATGAGAACAATGAAGCCACCCATGAATTTCTACTTAACGTCATTTGATTGAAATTTTTTTTGTTTGTTTTTTGAGACAGAGTCTCACTCTGTTGCCCAGGCTGTAGTACAATGGCATATCTCGGTTCACTGCAACCTCCACCTCCCCAGTTCAAGCAATTCTCCTGCCTCAGCCTCCCGAGTAGCTGGGACTACAGGTGTGCACCACCATGCCTAGCTATTTTCTGTATTTTTAGTAGAGATGGGGTTTCCCCATGGTGGCCAGACTAGTTTTGAACTCCTGGGCTCAAGTGATCCACCTGCCTTGGTCTCCCAAAGTGCTGGGATTACAGGTGTGAGCCACTGCACCAGGCCTGCTTGAAATCTTAAAGCAAAGTTTGACTTAAATATGCAGTCAACATTCATTCAAGCCAAAGGTCGTGATAAAGCTGTTTTTAAAACAGATAAGAACTTTTAAAATACCATTCTCATGACTACTTTTTGGAAAAGAAAAAAAAAACCCTGTTAGAGTATAACCTTAAGCCAACTATGTAATCAAAGGAGAAGATATTGAAAAATGATGTTGGTGGGCACTGATTTTTTTTCACATTTTACAATTAACTTTTATCAAACTAATGGATGTACATGACTTTTAAAAACTGCTAAGCAGTCAGCCTTTCTGTGGGCAATGTGCTAGTTAAACTCCATTTTCCACTATCCCTACTTGGGGTGCTTATGTATCTAATTAAACTGCTCATATCCAAGCCTTCTTTGCAGACAGGAGTGACCATCTGTCACAAAACTGGCCAGAGAGATACTGGCAGAAGCCATTGAGTCACTTTTTTAAGAAACCTCTGACAGAGTTCCACTTCCAGAATGGCAGTGTGAGGAGCTCAATGTACCCATTCCAAGAAAAAAAAATTCCTAACTCATGATAATTGTAAAAATATCAACCATTTAATTTACCTGAAAATTGTTGAAAAGGCAGGCAACAAATGAAGAAATCATTATTCCATAAAATCTACAAAATTCCTCTGTAAGAACTGTGAGAGTCTTACCCTTGAACCTGACCCCGCCCACTCTTCTCAGCATGACAGAAGCTCCACTCTGGGTGAGTGGGGCCAAGAAGTTGAGGCCCCTCTACCTTCACCTCTCAGTCTCATCAGAAGCTGCCAGTATTCCTCATCCCCTCCAACTCTGAGTTACAGAGGGTAAATTCCCGGCTTTGCCCTAAGCACAGCAAGCTGAGAATATTTGAACCCCAAGGGACTTTTGCCCCAGCCCTTGGGTGGAGCGTCCATGCCAGGAACTTCCACATGGATGCTAATATCAGCATTATTCATAAAAGCAGAAAAGTGGAAACAATCCAGACATCCAAAGGGATAAATAAAATGTGGCATATTCATTGTGTGGCTATCCATACAGTGGCATATTACTTGGCAATAAAAAGTAAACAATTACTGATATATTCAATTACATGGATGAACTTTAAACACATATGACAAGAAAGAGGGTACTTGCAAAAGATCACATATTGTATGGTCCCATTTATATTAAATGTCCATGAAAGACAAATCTATAGAGACAGAAAGGATGTTAATGCTTGCCTAGGGCTGGGGATTTGGGAGGAAATGAAGAGTGACTCATATCAATAAAACTATTAATTTTAAAAGGTCCTATAAAAGAGGAAGACTTCCTTGGAATGTACCTTTTAGACTTTGTTTTTCCTCATCTACTGCAGAACCTGGGGATACAAAAGCCATATTGAACCTGTGAGGACAAAAGCCACACACTGTCAATGACTGCGCAAGAACAGTAAGAGTCTGGAACTATGGTGACCTCATGAGCTGATGCTGTTTCTCTTGACAGACAGCATACAACAATAGCCTTGCGTAAGTCACTGTAATGTGTGCTTTCTTGTCATATGCAGCCAAGTGAAAATCCTAAATGAACACCTGCCCTCTCCATCCCATCCCACGTTCAGAAGCACTGCTTTTAGCACTTTTGGCAGCGGTGGGAGGGGTTGCTGCTTATCTCTTTACACTTAAATTGGCTTATACTGCTATTCCTTGATTTTTCCATTTTAGACATTGTTTACTGACTGATAAGACCATTGCAGATGCAGTTATTTTACACCTACCCTTCAACTTCCTTCCACCCATTTCCCCAACATAATTACTATTTTACATTAAACCATTCAATGTTTACAAATTTATCATTGTTAATGTTCTTCACTGCAAAGCCAAGTATTGAACATTTTTTCTTCCACTGTCTTGTTTTTTCATGAGTTAATAAATCCTTTTTTTCATAATTGTCTGCATCTTCTTGTTATGTCTGGATACACCATGACAGTCTATCAAGCCATCAATTCTAGGAGGGTCTCCTTTTACTCCCTCCAGACCACCCTCGGGGCACTCAATCTCTCGACACATTCTGCACTGGTTCCTCTAGAGGTCACTCTTCTGAAGCTTCTCTTTGCCCCTCGTCTTAGTTGGAGCCAAGATTTCCTGGACTCTGTACCTTTCTCTTTCTTCATTTGCTCTCTTGTCTTGCTGAAGCACATCTTCCACGAGCTTCCTGAGAAAGGCATCATCAGGCAAATGTTCTGAGCCTTTCAGGCTGGAGAGTGTTGATGCTTCATTCTCACACTTGATAACAGTTTATCTAGGTTGAAAAATTTAGGTTGACAATACTTTTTTTTTTCTTTTTTTCTTTTTTTTCTTTTTCTTTCTTTTTTTTTCTTTTTTTTTTTTTTTGTAGAGATGAGGTATCCCTATATTGCCCAGGCTGGTCTCAAATGCCTGGGCTCAAGAGATCCTCCTGCCTCAGCCTCCCAAAGTGCCGGGATTACAGGCGTGAGCCACCACGCCTGACAACAATACTTTTTTTCTTAAATTTTGAAAGCATTGCTCCTTTCTCTTCTGGCATCTAATGTCGCTTTTGAGAAACACAATGCCATTCCGATTCTTGTTGCTTTTTTTGGTGATTTTTTTTGTTAGTTTTCTTCTCTTCTTTGGATGCTTACACGGTCATTCCTTCCTTGGTTCTAGAATTTCAGAGCCATGTGTATCTTTTGTGTACTGACACTTAAGGAGGCATTTCAACCTGAGATCAAATGTCACCAGTTCTAAGAAAGTCTTTTGCATGATTTCTTTGTTAATTTCCTCTCCTCTGTTTTCTCCTCCCTCTCTTTCTTTAAATCTTAATAATTGACTTTTAAAAATCTCCCTGCCTTGGCCAGGCGTGGTGGCTCACACCTGTAATCCCAGCACTTTGGGAGACCGAGGCAAGCAGATCATGAGGTCAGGAGATTGAGACCATCCTGGCCAACACCCGTCTCTACTAAAAATACAAAAACTTAGCCGGGTGCGGTGGCGGGCGCCTGTAGTCCTCAGGAGGCTGAGGCAGGAGAATGCCGTGAACCCGGGAGGTGGAGGTTGCAGTGAGCCGAGATCGCACCACTGCACTCCAGCCTGGGTGACAGAGCGAGACTCTGTCTCAAAAAATGAAATGAAATAAATGAAAAAATGAAATGAAATGAATATGAAAGGAAATATGAAATGAAATGAAATGAAATATGAAATGAAATGAAATAAATGAAATGAAATGAAATAAATGCAATGAAATGAATCTCCCTGCCTTGATCCACCGAGGCTGTTTTGTCTGTTCATCATTTGGATCTATCTTTGGATAAATCCACTATTACTTGAATCTATCTTCTGATATATTCTATTTACTTTAATTTCCAGCTCTACTATTTTCTTACTAATTTTGGTTCACAATTTCAACTTCCAAGAGTTCTAGCTTTCAGACCACTCTTACTTGATAGAATCCTGCTGTTGCTTATCTATCTCTTTAAGTATACTGTTAGCTTTTTTCTTTTGGTTTCATTTGTCCATTGCATTATGTTTTCTCACCTTTATTTTCTTGTCTCTTGCACATTTTCCTTAAATATCTCTAGATCCTTACCTATTAATTTAACAGTGAGGCACTAGAAGAACAAAGCTCTGAGAATATAGATGAAGCTTACAACCTGAAGTGAGGAGCTTCTCTTGCAGAGCTGGGTATGAAACTACCCATTTATTGGGGATGCTCCAAATGTCAGGATAAGGAGATATTTTCTCTGGATATACCCAGTTTCTCTGGAGAGGAATCTACTAACCTTCTTTAGCAATTGGCCTCTGGCTGCTGATGTCCTGTGATCAGGCAGGTGGACTTTTTTTTTTATTTTTGAGTCTCGCTATTACCCAGGTTGGAGAGCAGTGGTGTAATCACAGCTCACTGGAGCCTTGACCTCCCAGACTTAGGTGATCCTCCCACCTCAGCCTCCAGAGTAGCTGGGACTACAAGCGTGCACCACCACACCTGGCTAATTTTTTGGTGTTTTGTTTTTTTGTTGTTGTTTCTTTGTTTCGTAGAGACAGGGTTTTGCCATGTTGCCCAATATGGCCTTGAACTCCTGGACTCAAGAGATTCACCCATTTTTGCCTCCCAGAGTGCTGGGCTTACAGGTGTGAGCCACCAGGCAAAGCCAGGCAGGTTGACTTCTAATCCCTTTTGTACCTACGTTGGCTTCTTAATTTCATCTCTCTCCGCACACACTATAGGTAGTATCTTAATCTCATCTCCCTCTGCACACACTATAGGCAGAATCTTAATCTCATCTCCCTCTGCACACACTACAGGTAGTATCTTAATCTCATCTCCCTCTGCACACACTATAGGTAGAGTAATTTCTTCTGCTCCATAAAATTCGTTATCATAGAGAGTGAACATTTTAGTACATACAGTGCACCCTTGAACAACATGGATTTGAACTGTGCAGGTGCACTATATGTGGATTTTCTTCTGCTTCTGCCATTCCTAAGACAGCAAGACCAACCTCTCCTCCTCTTCCTCAGCTTACTCAATGTGAAGATGATGAGATAAAGACCTTTATGATTCAACCTACTTCAATTTAATGAATAATAAATGTATTTTATCTTCCTTAGGATTTTCTTAATAACATTTTCTAGTCTCTAGCTTACTTTATTGTAAGAATATAGTATATAATATGTATGACATTCAAAATATGTGTTAATCAGCTGCTTATGTTATTGGTAAGTCTTCCTGTCAACTGTAGGCTATTAGTAAAGTTTTGGGGAGTCAGAATTTATATGTAGATTTTCACCTCTGTGTGTGTTTGGGGGTGTCAATGCCCTTAACCTCTACACTGTTAAGAATAAACTGTAGGCCGGGCGCGGTGGCTCAAGCCTGTAATCCCAGCACTTTGGGAGGCCGAGACGGGTGGATCGCGAGGTCAGGAGATCGAGACCATCCTGGCTAACACGGCGAAACCCCGTCTCTACTAAAAAATACAAAAAACTAGCCGGGCGAGTTGGCGGGTGCCTGTAGTCCCAGCTACTTGGGAGGCTGAGGCAGGAGAATGGCGTAAACCCGGGAGGCGGAGCTTGCAGTGAGCTGAGATCCGGCCACTGCACTCCAGCCTGGGCGACAGAGCGAGACTCCGTCTCAAAAAAAAAAAAAAAAAAAAAAAAGAATAAACTGTAGGCCGGGCGCGGTGGCTCAAGCCTGTAATCCCAGCACTTTGGGAGGCCGAGACGGGCGGATCATGAGGTCAGGAGATCGAGACCATCCTGGCTAATACGGTGAAACCCTGTCTCTACTAAAAACACAAAAAACTAGCCGGGCGACGAGGCGGGCGCCTGTAGTCCCAGCTACTCGGGAGGCTGAGGCAGGAGAATGGCGTAAACCCGGGAGGCGGAGCTTGCAGTGAGCTGAGATCCGGCCACTGCACTCCAGCCTGGGCGGCAGAGCAAGACTCCGTCTCAAAAAAAAAAAATTAAACTGTATACTGATAGTGGAAGTAAGCAATGGAGGATGATATTCATAATATCGGATTGGTAAGTGCCTATTAAGATATGAAATGCAGAATCCATAAGATACTGGTACCTATGTAAAATTAGGCATTTTTAAGGCAATAAAAAGTTCAATTGGAAGCATGGTATTAGCAGCAACAGGCCAGTTTTATATATCTAAAAGGTTTTTACAGATCAGCTCAATGGCCAGTTTTATATATCTAAAAGGTTTTTACAGATCAGCTCAATGGCCAGTTTTATATATCTAAAAGGTTTTTACAGATCAGCTCAATGGCCAGTTTATATATCTAAAAGGTTTTACAGATCAGCTCAATGACCAGTTTATATATCTAAAAGGTTTTACAGATCAGCTCAATGGCCAGTTATATATCTAAAAGGTTTTTACAGATCAGCTCAATGGCCAGTTTATATATCTAAAAGGTTTTACAGATCAGCTCAATGGCCAGTTTTATATATCTAAAAGGTTTTACAGATCAGCTCAATGGCCAGTTATATATATCTAAAAGGTTTTACAGATCAGCTCAATGGCCAGTTATATATATCTAAAAGGTTTTACAGATCAGCTCAATGGCCAGTTATATATCTAAAAGGTTTTACAGATCAGCTCAATGGCCAGTTTATATATCTAAAAGGTTTTTACAGATCAGCTCAATGGCCAGTATATATCTAAAAGGTTTTACAGATCAGCTCAATGGCCAGTTATATATCTAAAAGGTTTTACAGATCAGCTCAATGGCCAGTTATATATCTAAAAGGTTTTTACAGATCAGCTCAATGGCCAGTTTTATATATCTAAAAGGTTTTTACAGGTCAGCTCAATGGCCAGTTATATATGTTCAAAAGGTTTTTACAGATCAGGTCAATAAAGATTAATATTCTGTTAGAAAGCAAAATGGGCAAATGACTAAAACACGCAGTTCGTCGACTGCGGTGGTTTATGCCTGGAATTCCAGCTCTTAGGGAGGCAGAGGCAGAGGAATAGCTTAAGCCCAGGAATTTGAGACCTGCCTGGGCAATATAGTGAGACCCCTTTCTCCACTAAAAAGAAAAAAAAAGTGTAAACCTGCAGTTCACAGAAAAGAAAAATACACAAAGGACTTATAAAATGTCTTTAAAATATGCTTAATATACTGATAATTAAATACATAGAAATTAAAACAATAAATCAGCCAGGCATAGTGGGGACTGCCTGTCATCTCAGCTACTCGTGAGGTTAAAACAGGAGGATCAGCCGGGCGCGGTGGCTCAAGCCTGTAATCCCAGCACTTTGGGAGGCCCAGACGGGTGGATCACGAGGTCAGGAGATCGAGACCATCCTGGCTAACACCGTGAAACCCCGTCTCTACTAAAAAATACAAAAAAAACTAGCCGGGCGAGGTGGCGGGTGCCTGTAGTCCCAGCTACTCCGGAGGCTGAGGCAGGAGAATGGCATAAACCTGGGAGGCGGAGCTTGCAGTGAGCTGAGATCTGGCCACTGCACTCCAGCCTGGGTGACAGAGCAAGACTCCGTCTCAAAAAAAAAAAAAAAAACAGGAGGATCACTTGAACCCGGCATTTCAAGCCCAGCCCAGGCAGCACAACGAGGCCCCATCTTCAAAATAATAATCATCTATTACCATTTCATAAAATAAAGATTAAGAGATTTGGGACCAGGCCCGGTGTCTCACGCCTGTAATCCCAGCACTTTGGGAGGCCGAGGCGGGCAGATCATGAGGTCAGGAGATCAAGACCATCCTGGCTAACACGGTGAAACCCCATCTCTACGAAAAATACAAAAACAAAAAAATTAGCCGGGCATGGCGGCGGCACCTGTGGTACCAGCTACTCGGGAGGCTGAGGCAGGAGAATGGCGTGAACCCGGGAGGCGGAGCTTGCAGTGACCAGAGATTGCACCACTGCACTCCAGCCTAGGAGACAGAGCGAGACTCCATCTCAAAAAAAAAAAAAAAAGAGAGATTTGGTAAAACACAATGTTGGCAAAATGAGGAAATTTTGCAGCATTGCACATTTAGAATGTAATGTATGGTGCCATGACTATTTTCTCCATTTGACCAAGAGCCATCAGTATTGTTAATAAATGTATCCACTGAACTAGTATTTCTATGTCTTAAGAATTTATCCGGCCGGGCGCGGTGGCTCCAGCCTGTAATCCCAGCACTTTGGGAGGCCAAGACGGGCGGATCACGAGGTCAGGAGATCGAGACCATCCCGGCTAACACAGTGAAACCCCGTCTCTACTAAAAAATACAAAAACAAGCCGGGCGAGGTGGCGGGCGCCTGTAGTCCCAGCTACTCGGGAGGCTGAGGCAGGAGAATGGCATGAACCCGGGAGGCGGAGCTTGCAGTGAGCTGAGATCCGGCCACTGCACTCCAGCCTGGGCAACAGAGCAAGACTCTGTCTCAAAAAAATAAAAAGAATTTATCCTACAGATATATTTGTAATAAATACAGAAAATATGTATGTACAAAGATGTTCATTGAAATACTGTTTGTGATATCTCAAAACTGGGACAATCTGCTATCTGATGTGGTTCCCAGGCAAGGGCCAGCCTGGGAACTGCCTTTTAACCTGTTTGTGACAAGATGAGAACTTGTGCCAGCATCTCTGTCAACTACATTACCAAGCACGTTACAAGAGTCTGTCTTGTTTTTTTGTTTTTTGGTTTTTTTTTTGAGACAGGGCCTCACTCTGTCGCCCAGGCTGGACTGCAGTGGTGCTATCAGAGCTCGCTGCAACCTCGACCACCTGGGCTCAAGCAATTCTCCCACCTCAGCCTCCCGAGTAGCTGGGACTACAGGCACACGCCACCCCACCCAGCTAATTTTTGTGTGTTTTTTGTAGAGATGGGGTTTCACTATGTTGTCCTGGTCTCAAACTCCTGGGCTCAAGAGATCCTCTCACCTAGGTCCCCCAAAGTGCTGGGATTACAGGCATGAGCCACTGCGCCCGGCTCAAGACTGTCTCAAAGTACACAGCAATATGTTGATTTACATATTGATTAGCCTCCTTATGTGCTAGTACTTTCAGTCACATGGGTTTTCAGGAGAGTGTATAAATCAATTTTGATAGAACCAAAAAATACTTGGTTTTGAAAAAGGATGAGAAAAAGTTATTTAGTTTTACATTTATAAAAAAAAATTGAGCACATGTCTGTGTGTCCAAAATTCAGTTTTTAGATGCTTTTATTTGTGCAAATACAAGGAAAGGGGTATTTAGTAACATAACCATCTTTCTGGAAAGATATATAAGAATTTGAGTAACAGTGTTTGCCTCTGGAGAGAGGAACTGAGAAATTGGGAAACTAGAGATTTGAATTTTTTTAAAAAAATTGTTTTTCATTGTGTTCCATTTATAGCATTTTAATTTTTAGGCCCTGTGCATGTACAAATAAAAATAAGATTTTTAATAATTAAAAACAATAAATAGGAACACTTGAAAGAATTATTGGCTGGGTGTGGTAGCTCACTCCTGTGATCCCAGCACTTTGGGAGGCCAAGGCGAGCAGATCACAGATCAGGAGTTCGAGACCAGCCTGGCCAACATGGCAAAACCCTGTCTCTACTAAAAGTACAAAAAATTAGCTGGGCATGGTAGCTGGCACCTGTAATCCCAACTACTCAGGAGGCTGAGGTAAGAGAATTGCTTGAACCCAGGAGGCGGAGGTTGCAGTGAGCCAAAATCGTGCCATTGCACTCCAGCCTGGGCAACAAGAACGAAATCCTGTCTCAAAAAATAAGTAAAAATAAAAAATGTTTATATCCATAGCATGGAATGTTCCACACCTGTTAAAAACAATAAAATAGCCGGGCGCGGTGGCTCAAGCCTGTAATCCCAGCACTTTGGGAGGCCGAGACGGGCGGATCACGAGGTCAGGAGATCGAGACCATCCTGGCTAACACGGTGAAACCCCGTCTCTACTAAAAAAATACAAAAAACCAGCCGGGCGACGAGGCGGGCGCCTGTAGTCCCAGCTACTCGGGAGGCTGAGGCAGGAGAATGGCGTAAACCCGGGAGGCGGAGCTTGCAGTGAGCTGGGATCCGGCCACTGCACTCCAGCCTGGGCGACAAAGCGAGACTCTGTCTCAAAAAAAAAAAAAAAAAAAAAAAAAAAAAAAAAAAAAAACAATAAATAACTTATACTTTAATAGGTTTTTTAAAAAACTGAGGTGGGGATATTTGGGTCTACTTAGATAGAGCAGGTAGCTCCATTCCAAATCCTTCCAGGTCCTCGCTTACCACACATGAAACAAGCATGGGAAGACCCTGACAGATGTAAGGAAAAGTGGATGCCAGGGACATCATGGCTATAGGAACTATAAGGTGGCGAGGTCCCTGGATCCCCTTCTCATCTCCCATGTATCCTGGACAGGGCACTGCAGAAGCCCCCAACCCAGAATGGTCAACACAACACAGACCAAAAAAAAGTTTCTTGCCCTAATCAAAGGACCAAGGAAAGGGCGCCCTAAAACCAAAAACAGAAAACCCAGACACCAACGGAAAACAGGCCCCAACCGAAGATCAGTTCACCTAATGCCCAACCTCTGAGGACAGATGTTGTCAAAAAGGTTTCAGTGGAGCATGCTTCCCCCGTGCATTTCCATCATGCTCAGGGTCCCCTGCCATCCACAAGCAAGTCATTTCAAATACAATGATACAGGTAGGTTGAAAGTTAAAGGATTTTATTAAAAAAAAAAAAAAAAAAAGATGGGGCTGGACGTGGTGGCTCACACCTGTAATCCCAGCACTGTGAGAAACCAACCAGAGAGGATCGCTTGAGCCCAGGAGTTTAAGGTTACAGTGAGCCATGATTGTGCCACTGCACTCCAGCCTGGGTAACAGTGTGAGACCCTGTCTCAAAAAAAAAAAGCAAGCATCTGCTCCTTTAAGATGCAGTAGACAGACCAGGCCGTGGTGGCTCATGCCTGTAATCCCAGCACTTTAAGAGGCTGAGGCAGGAGAATAACTTGAAGCCAAGAGTTCAAGACCAGCCTGGGCTACACAGTAGGACCTCTGTTTCTCCAAAAAAAATGCAATAAATAAGAAGTCTCAGACTAGATGAATGCTCACTCAGTCTCAAAGTCATTCACCAAGACACCCTTGTGAGTGAGGACATTTGTGTCCTCAGAAGGCCTCTCGCACTCAGATACTTAAACTCACCTTCACACAGGTTCTTTCTACCATACAACTGTAAACACAGGTCCGTGTCCAGGCCATACTGCCTACAGGTAGCATGTGTAAGATTCTTTTCATAGTCCTGTAACTATGTTGTTCAAAGTACAATATTATTGCAAGACATTTCCAAGTGTGATAGAATGTTAAAAAGAAAAGAAAAAAAAAAGTCCAGACTTTAATGTTATAGTGAACTGTGACAAAGATTCCCTCCTTTACCAAACTTCAGTCGGACTCCTCAGAATCTTCTCCTCAACCAGGACTTGACTTTGGCCTCCATCCTCTCATCAACCTGCCTAGCCCAGTTTTAGCAAGAATCCTGCTAAGTCATTCCCCACATTGACATCTGACTATCCTCACATCTGATTGGGTTGCTCATCCCTCACAGTCCCCCAGGTGATATCTGATCACCCTGCCTGTCTTCAGCAAGAATCTTGTTAGACCACTTTAGCAATTATATCCCTACCCTTGTTAAGGAAAAATTATTCAATGGTACCTGTTAAAGGATGGGGGCTGACTTTGTTCTGGACCCTTGTGATAGGTGTAGGTAACACGGCAGTGGGATCTAGCAGTGGGAGAGAGATTGGGTCAGACTCCAAATACACAAGGAAGAGGGGGTATTTATAACCA
>NW_022143895.1:0-858 GCF_007565055.1 Rhinopithecus roxellana
CCTCAAAGACATGTTTAATTGCTGCTCCACATCAATGTAACTCTGAGATGATTCACACATCACAGTGCAGTTTTCTAAGACTCTTCTTTCTAGTTTTTCATCTGTGGGATATATCCTTTGTCACCGTAAGCTTCATTGCGCTTGAAGTGTCTAATTGCAGATTTCCAGAAAACTGTGTTAACAAACTGATCACTGAAGAGAAACGTGTAACTCTGAGTTGCATTCACACATGGCAATGCAGTTTCTCAGAAAGCTTCTCTTTAGTTATTATGTGAGGATATGTCCTTTTTCACCATAGCCCTCAATGAGCTCCCAAATATACCTTTGCAGAATCCCTGACAACAGTGTTAGCAAACTGTTCCAAGAAGGGAAGGGTGGAACTCTGTGTGACGAAGTCACACATCAGAAAGCAATCTCTCAGAAAGCTTCTCTCTACTTCTTATGTGACGATATTTCCTTTCTCACCATGGGCCCCTATGGCTCCCAAATATCACTTTCCAGATTCCACGAAAAGAGTGTTAGCAAACTGCTTTCTGAAGTCTAAGTTATAAGTCTGGGAGATGAACTCACAGATCAGAAAGAAGTTTCTCAGAAAGCTTCTTTCACGTTTTGAACGGATGAAATTTCCTTTATCAGAGTAGGCCTCAAAGCGATGCAAGGAAGCCCTCCTCAGTTTCCTCAAAGACAGTGTTAATGGACTGCTCCACGAAACATAAGTGTAACTCTGTGAGATGAATTCACACATCACCAGGCAGTTTCTAAGAAAGCTTCTTTCTAGTTTTCATCTGTGGATATATTTGTCACCGTAAGCTCATTGCGCTATGAAGTGTCTAATTGCAGATTTCCAGAAAACTGTGT
>NW_022143896.1:0-10994 GCF_007565055.1 Rhinopithecus roxellana
ATGGCAATGCAGTTTCTCGGAAAACTTCTCTTTTAGTTATTATGTGAGGATATTTCTTTTTCACCATAGCCCTCAATGAGCTCCCAAATATACCTTTGCAGAATCCACGACAACAGTATTAGCAAAACTGTTCCAAGTCAAGGGTGGAAGTCTGTGTGATGAAGCCACACATCACAAAGGATATCTCAGAAAGCTTCTCTCTAGTTATTAGTTCGAGATATTTCGTTTTTTACCATGGGCCCCTAGGGGCTCCCAAAATCACTTTACAGATTCCACGAAAAGAGTGTTAGCAACTGCTTCTCCTGAAGTCTAAGGTATAGTCTGTGAGATGAACTCAGAGAACGAAGACGCTTTCTCAAAAGTTTCTTTCACGTTTTGAACGGATGAAATTTCCCTTTATCAGCGTAGGGCTCAATGCGATCCAAAGAAGCCATTCTCAGATTCCTCAAAGACAGTGTTAAGGACTGCTCGCGAAACATGAGTGTAACTCTGTGAGATGAATTCACACATCACCAAGAAGTTTCTACGAAGGGTTCTTTCTAGTTTTCATCTGTGGATATTTCCTTTGTCACCGTCAGGTTCATTGCGCTATGAAGTATCTAATTGCAGATTTCCAGAAAACTGTGTTAACAAACTGATCACTGAAGAGAAACGTGTAACTCTGTGAGCTGCATTCACACATGTCATGCAGTTTCTCTCAAAAGCTTCTCTTTAGTTATTATGTGAGGATATTTCCTTTTTCACCATAGACCTAAGAGCTCCCAAATATAATCTTTGCAGAATACATGACGGCAGTGTTAGCAAACTGTTCCAAGAAGGGAATGGGGAAACTCTGTGTGGATGAAAGCCACACATCAGAAAGGAATCTGCTCAGAAAGCTTCTTCTAGTTATTATGTGAGGGATATTTCCTTTTTCACCATGGATCCTATGGTGCTCCCAAATATCACTTTACAGATTCCATGAAAAGAGTTTTAGCAAACTGCTTCCTGAAGTCTAAGTATAAGTCTGTGAGATGAACTTCACGATCAGAAAAAGGACGTTCTCAGAACGCTTCTTCACACGTTGTGAACGGATGAAATTTCCTTTATACTGCGAAGGCCTCATGCGATCCAAAGAAGCCTGTTCTCAGAATTCTCAAAGACAGTGTTAATGGCACCCCTGCACAGACACCGAAACATAAGTGTAGCTCTGTGAGATGGAATTCAACACAATTACCAAGGGGAAGTTTCTAAGAAAGCTCTTTCTAGTTTTCATCTGTGGATATTTCCTTTGTCCACCGTAAGGTTCATTGCGCTATGAAATATCTAATTGCAGCTTTCCAGAAACATGTTAACAAACTGATCATGAGGAGAAACGTGTAACTCTATGAGTTGCATTCACACATGGCAGTGCAGTTTCTGGAAAGCTTCTCTTTAGTTATTATGTGAGGATATTCCTTTTCACCATAGACCTCAATGAGCTCCCAAATATACCTCTGCAGAATCCACGACAGCAGTGTTAGCAAACTGTTCCAAGAAGGGAAGGGTGGAACTCTGTGTGATGAAGCCACACATCAGAAAGAATCTCTCAGAATCTTCTCTCTAGTTATTATGTGAGGATATTTCCTTTTTCACCATGGGCCCCCTATGGGCTTCCGAAATATCTCTTTACAGATTCCACGAAAAGAGTGTTAGCAAACTGCTTCCTGAAGTCTAAGTTATAAGTCTGGGAGATGACTCATAGATCAGAAAGAAGTTTATCACAAAGCTTCCTTCCTTCACGTTTTGAACGGATGAAATTTCCTTTATCAGCATATGGCCTCAATGCGATCCAGAAGAAGCCGTTCTCAGACTCCTCAAAGACAGTGTTAATGGACTGCTCTGCAATACATAAGTGTAACTCTGTGAGATGAATTCACACATCACCAAGAAGTTTCTAAGAAAATTCTTTCTAGTTTTCATCTGTGGATATTTCCTTTGTCACCGTAAGGTTCATTGCGCTATGAAGTATCTAATTGTAGATATCCAGAAAACTGTGTTAACAAATTGATCACTGAACAGAATCGTGTAACTCTGTGAGTTGCATTCACACATGGCAATGCAGTTTCTCAGAAAGCTTCTCCTTAGTTATTATGTGAGGATATTTCCTTTTTCACCATAGCCCTCCATGAGCTCCCAAGTATACCTTTGCAGAATCCACCACAAAAGAGTTAGCAAACTGTTCCAAGAAGGGAAGGTTGTAACTCTGTGTGATGAAGCCACACATCAGATAGGAATCTCTCAGAATACTTCTCTCTAGTTATTATGTGAGGATATTTACTTTTTCACCATGGGCCCCTATGGGCTCCCAAATATCACTTTGCGGATTCCACGAAAAGAGTGTTAGCAAACTGCTTCCTGAAGTCTAAGTTATAGGTCTGTGAGATGAACTCACAGATCAGAAAGACGTTTCTCAGAAAGCTTGTTTCACGTTTTGAACTGATGAAATTCCTTTATCAGCGTAGGCTCAATGCGATCCAAAGAAGCCGTTCTCAGAGTCCTCAAAGACAGTGTTAATGGACTGCTCGACGAAACAGAAGTGTAACTCTGTGAGATGAATTCACACATCACCAAGAAGTTTCTATGAAAGCTTCTTTCTAGTTTTCATCTGTGGATATTTCCTTTGTCACCGTCAGGTTCATTGCGCTATGAAGTATCTAATTGCAGATTTCCAGAAAACTGTGTTAACAAGCTGATCACTGAAGAGAAACGTGTAACTCTGTGAGTTGCATTCACACATGGCAATGCAGTTTCTCAGAAAGCTTCTCCTTAGTTATTATGTGAGGATATTTCCTTTTTCACAATAGCCCTCAATGAGCTCCCAAATATACCTTTACAGAATCCACGACAACAGTGTTAGCAAACTGTTCCAAGAAGGGAAGGGGGGAACTCTGTGTGATGAAGCCACACATCAGAAAGGAATCTCTCAGAAAGCTTCTCTCTAGTTATTATGTGAGGATATTTCCTTTTTCACCATGGGATCCTTTGGGCTCCCAAATATCACTTTACAGATTCCATGAAAAGAGTTTTAGCAAACTGCTTCCTGAAGTCTAAGTTATAAGTCTGTGAGATAACTCACAGATCAGAAAGACGTTTCTCAGAACGCTTCTTACACGTTTTGAACGGATGAAATTTCCTTTATCTGCGAAGGCCTCAATGCGATCCAAAGAAGCCGTTCTCACATTTCTCAAAGACAGTGTTAATGGACTGCTACACGAAACATAAGTGTAGCTCTGTGAGATGAATTCACACATTACCAAGAAGTTTCTAAGAAAGCTTCTTTCTAGTTTTCATCTGTGGATATTTCCTTTGTCACCGTAAGGTTCATTGCGCTATGAAATATCTAATTGCAGCTTTCCAGAAAACATTGTTAACAAACTGATCACTGAGGAGAAACGTGTAACTCTAGTGAGTTGCATTCACACATGGCAATGCAGTTTCTCGGAAAGCTTCTCTTTAGTTATTATGTGAGGATATTTCCTTTTTCACCATAGACCTCAATGAGCTCCCAAATATACCTCTGCAGAATCCACGACAGCAGTGTTAGCAAACTGTTCCAAGAAGGGAAGGGTGGAACTCTGTGTGATGAAGCCACACATCAGAAAGGAATCTCTCAGAAATCTTCTCTCTAGTTATTAGTGAGGATATTTCCTTTTTCACCATGGGCCCCTATGGGCTCCCAAATATCACTTTACAGATTCCACGAAAAGAGTGTTAGCAAACTGCTTCCTGAAGTCTAAGTTATAAGTCTGGGAGATGAACTCAAGAATCAGAAAGAAGTTTATCACGAAAGCTTCCTTTCACGTTTTGAACGGATGAAATTTCCTTTATCAGCCAGTAGGCCTCAATGCGATCCAAAGAAGCCGTTCTCAGACTCCTCAAAGACAGTGTTAATGGACTGCTCACGCAATACATAAGTGTAACTCTGTGAGATGAATTCACACATCACCAAGAAGTTTCTAAGAAAGCTTCTTTCTAGTTTTCATCTGTGGATATTTCCTTTGTCACCGTAAGGTTCATTGCGCTATGAAGTATCTAATTGCAGATATCCAGAAAACTGTGTTAACAAACTGATCACTGAAGCAGAATCGTGTAACTCTGTGAGTTGCATTCACACATGGCAATGCAGTTTCTCAGAAAGCTTCTCTTTAGTTATTATGTGAGGATATTTCCTTTTTCACCATAGCCCTCAATGAGCTCCCAAATATACCTTTGCAGAATCCACGACAGCAGTGTTAGCAAACTGTTCCAAGAAGGGAAGGGTGGAACTCTGTGTGATGAAGCCACACATCAGAAAGGAATCTCTCAGAAAGCTTCTCTCTAGTTATTATGTGAGGATATTTCCTTTTTCACCATGGGCCCCTATGGGCTCCCAAATATCACTTTACAGATTCCACGAAAAGAGTGTTAGCAAACTGCTTCCTGAAGTCTAAGTTATAAGTCTGTGAGATTTATTCACAGAACAGAAAGACGTTTCTCAGAAAGCTTCCTTCACGTTCTGAACGGATGAAATTTCCTTTATCAGCGTAGGCCTCAATGCGATCCAAAGAAGCCGTTCTCAGATTCCTCAAAGACAGTGTTAATGGACTGCTCCACGAAACATAAGTGTAACTCTGTGAGATGAATTCACACAACACCAAGAAGTTTCTATGAAAGCTTCTTTCTAGTTTTCATCTGTGGATATTTCCTTTGTCACCGTAAGGTTCATTGCGCTATGAAGTATCTAATTGCAGATTTCCAGAAAACTGTGTTAACAAACTGATCACTGAGGAGAAACGTGTAACTCTGTGAGTTGCATTCACACATGGCAATGCAGTCTCTCGGAAAGCTTCTCTTGAGTTATTATGTGAGGATATTTCCTTTTTCACCATAGCCCTCAATGAGCTCTCAAATATACCTTTACAGAATCCACGACAACAGTGTTAGCAAACTGTTCCAAGAAGGGAAGGGGGGAACACTGTGTGATAAAGCCACACATCAGAAAGGAATTTCTCAGAAAGCTTCTCTCTATTTATTAGGTGAGGATAATTCATTTTTCACCATGGGCCCCTATGGGCTCCCAAATATCACTTTACAGATTCCACGAAAAGAGTGTTAGCAAACTGCTTTCTGAAGTCTAAGTTATAGGTCTGTGAGATGAACTCACAGATCAGAAAGACGTTTCTCAGAAAGCTACTTTCACGTTTTGAACGAATGAAATTTCCTTATCAGCGTAGGGCTCAATGCGATCCAAAGAAGCCGTTCTCAGAGTCCTCAAAGACAGTGTTAATGGACTGCTCCACGAAACATAAGTGTAACTCTGTGAGATGAATTCACACATCACCAAGAAGTTTCTGAGAAAGCTTCTTTCTAGTTTTCATCTGTGGATATTTCCTTTGTCACCGTAAGGTTCATTGCGCTATGAAGTATCTATTTGCAGATTTCCAGAAAACTGTGTTAACAAACTGATCACTGAGGAGAAACGTGTAACTCTGTGAGTTGCATTCACACATGGCAATGCAGTCTCTCGGAAAGCTTCTCTTTAGTTATTATGTGAGGATATTTCCTTTTTCACCATAGCCCTCAATGAGCGCCCAAATATACCTTTACAGAATCCACGACAACAGTGTTAGCAAACTGTTCCAAGAAAGGAAGGGGGGAACTCTGTGTGATGAAGCCACACATCAGAAAGGAATCTCTCAGAAAGCTTCTCTCTATTTATTAGGAGAGGATATTTTCTTTTTCACCATGGGCCCCTATGGGCTCCCAAATATCACTTTACTGATTCCATGAAAAGAGTTTTAGCAAACTGCTTCCTGAAGTCTAAGTTATAAGTCTGTGAGATGAACTCACAGATCAGAAAGACGTTTCTCAGAACGCTTCTTTTACGTTTTGAATGGTTGAAATTTCTTGATCAGTGAAGGCCTCAATGAGATCTAAAGAAGCCGTTCTCAGATTTCTCAAAGACAGTGTTAATGGACTGCTCCACGAAATATAAATGTAGCTCTGTGAGATGAATTCACACATTACCAAGAAGTTTCTAAGAACGCTTCTTTCTAGTTTTCATCTGTGGATATTTCCTTTGTCACCGTAAGGTTCATTGCGCTATGAAGTATCTAATTGCAGATTTCCAGAAAACATTGTTAACAAACTGATCACTGAGGAGAAACGTGTAACTCTGTGAGTTGCATTCACACATGGCAATGCAGTTTCTCGGAAAACTTCTCTTTAGTTATTATGTGAGGATATTTCCTTTTTCACCATAGCCCTCAATGAGCTCCCAAATATACCTTTGCAGAATCCACGACAACAGTATTAGCAAACTGTTCCAAGAAGTCAAGGGTGGAAGTCTGTGTGATGAAGCCACACATCACAAAGGAATATCTCAGAAAGCTTCTCTCTAGTTATTAGTTGAGTATATTTCGTTTTTCACCATGGGCCCCTAGGGGCTCCCAAATATCACTTTACAGATTCCACGAAAAGAGTGTTAGCAAACTGCTTCCTGAAGTCTAAGTTATAAGTCTGTGAGATGAACTCAGAGAACAGAAAGACGTTTCTCAGAAAGTTTCTTTCACGTTTTGAACGGATGAAATTTCCTTTATCAGCGTAGGGCTCAATGCGATCCAAAGAAGCCATTCTCAGATTCCTCAAAGACAGTGTTAATGGACTGCTCGACGAAACATGAGTGTAACTCTGTGAGATGAATTCACACATCACCAAGAAGTTTCTACGAAGGGTTCTTTCTAGTTTTCATCTGTGGATATTTCCTTTGTCACCGTCAGGTTCATTGCGCTATGAAGTATCTAATTGCAGATTTCCAGAAAACTGTGTTAACAAACTGATCACTGAAGAGAAACGTGTAACTCTGTGAGCTGCATTCACACATGGCAATGCAGTTTCTCGGAAAGCTTCTCTTTAGTTATTATGTGAGGATATTTCCTTTTTCACCATAGACCTAATGAGCTCCCAAATATATCTTTGCAGAATACATGACGGCAGTGTTAGCAAACTGTTCCAAGAAGGGAATGGTGGAACTCTGTGTGATGAAGCCACACATCAGAAAGGAATCTCTCAGAAAGCTTCTCTCTAGTTATTAGGTGAGGATATTTCCTTTTTCACCATGGGATCCTATGGGCTCCCAAATATCACTTTACAGATTCCATGAAAAGAGTTTTAGCAAACTGCTTCCTGAAGTCTAAGTTATAAGTCTGTGAGATGAACTCACAGATCAGAAAGACGTTTCTCAGAACGCTTCTTACACGTTTTGAACGGATGAAATTTCCTTTATCTGCGAAGGCCTCAATGCGATCCAAAGAAGCCGTTCTCAGATTTCTCAAAGACAGTGTTAATGGACTGCTACACGAAACATAAGTGTAGCTCTGTGAGATGAATTCACACATTACCAAGAAGTTTCTAAGAAAGCTTCTTTCTAGTTTTCATCTGTGGATATTTCCTTTGTCACCGTAAGGTTCATTGCGCTATGAAATATCTAATTGCAGCTTTCCAGAAAACATTGTTAACAAACTGATCACTGAGGAGAAACGTGTAACTCTATGAGTTGCATTCACACATGGCAATGCAGTTTGTGGAAAGCTTCTCTTTAGTTATTATGTGAGGATATTTCCTTTTTCACCATAGACCTCAATGAGCTCCCAAATATACCTCTGCAGAATCCACGACAGCAGTGTTAGCAAACTGCTCCAAGAAGGGAAGGGTGGAACTCTGTGTGATGAAGCCACACATCAGAAAGGAATCTCTCAGAAATCTTCTCTCTAGTTATTATGTGAGGATATTTCCTTTTTCACCATGTCCCCCTATGGGCTCCGAAATATCTCTTTACAGATTCCACGAAAAGAGTGTTAGCAAACTGCTTCCTGAAGTCTAAGTTATAAGTCTGGGAGATGAACTCATAGATCGGAAAGAAGTTTATCACAAAGCTTCCTTCACGTTTTGAACGGATGAAATTTCCTTTATCAGCATAGGCCTCAATGCGATCCAAAGAAGCCGTTCTCAGACTCCTCAAAGACAGTGTTAATGGACTGCTCCGCAATACATAAGTGTAACTCTGTGAGATGAATTCACACATCACCAAGAAGTTTCTAAGAAAATTTCTTTCTAGTTTTCATCTGTGGATATTTCCTTTGTCACCGTAAGGTTCATTGCGCTATGAAGTATCTAATTGTAGATATCCAGAAAACTGTGTTAACAAATTGATCACTGAACAGAATCGTGTAACTCTGTGAGTTGCATTCACACATGGCAATGCAGTTTCTCAGAAAGCTTCTCCTTAGTTATTATGTGAGGATATTTCCTTTTTCACCATAGCCCTCCATGAGCTCCCAAGTATACCTTTGCAGAATCCACCACAAAAGAGTTAGCAAACTGTTCCAAGAAGGGAAGGTTGTAACTCTGTGTGATGAAGCCACACATCAGATAGGAATCTCTCAGAATACTTCTCTCTAGTTATTATGTGAGGATATTTACTTTTTCACCATGGGCCCCTATGGGCTCCCAAATATCACTTTGCGGATTCCACGAAAAGAGTGTTAGCAAACTGCTTCCTGAAGTCTAAGTTATAGGTCTGTGAGATGAACTCACAGATCAGAAAGACGTTTCTCAGAAAGCTTGTTTCACGTTTTGAACTGATGAAAATTCCTTTATCAGCGTAGGCCTCAATGCGATCCAAATAAGCCGTTCTCAGAGTCCTCAAAGACAGTGTTAATGGACTGCTCGACGAAACAGAAGTGTAACTCTGTGAGATGAATTCACACATCACCAAGAAGTTTCTATGAAAGCTTCTTTCTAGTTTTCATCTGTGGATATTTCCTTTGTCACCGTCAGGTTCATTGCGCTATGAAGTATCTAATTGCAGATTTCCAGAAAACTGTGTTAACAAGCTGATCACTGAAGAGAAACGTGTAACTCTGTGAGTTGCATTCACACATGGCAATGCAGTTTCTCAGAAAGCTTCTCCTTAGTTATTATGTGAGGATATTTCCTTTTTCACAATAGCCCTCAATGAGCTCCCAAATATACCTTTACAGAATCCACGACAACAGTGTTAGCAAACTGTTCCAAGAAGGGAAGGGGGGAACTCTGTGTGATGAAGCCACACATCAGAAAGGAATCTCTCAGAAAGCTTCTCTCTAGTTATTATGTGAGGATATTTCCTTTTTCACCATGGGATCCTTTGGGCTCCCAAATATCACTTTACAGATTCCATGAAAAGAGTTTTAGCAAACTGCTTCCTGAAGTCTAAGTTATAAGTCTGTGAGATAAACTCACAGATCAGAAAGATGTTTCTCAGAACGCTTCTTACATGTTTTGAACGGATGAAATTTCCTTTATCTGCGAAGGCCTCAATGCGATCCAAAGAAGCCGTTCTCACATTTCTCAAGACAGTGTTAATGACTGCTACACGAAACATAAGTGTAGCTCTGTGAGATGAATTCACACATTACCAAGAAGTTTCTAAGAAAGCTTCTTTCTAGTTTTCATCTGTGGATATTTCCTTTGTCACCGTAAGGTTCATTGCGCTATGAAATATCTAATTGCAGCTTTCCAGAAAACATTGTTAACAAACTGATCACTGAGGAGAAACGTGTTAACTCCTATGAGTTGCATTCACACATGGCAATTGCAGTTTGTGGAAAGCTTCTCTTTAGTTATTATGTGAGGATATTTCCTTTTTCACCGTAGACCTCAATGAGCTCCCAAATATACCTCTGCAGAATCCACGACAGCAGTGTTAGCAAACTGCTCCAAGAAGGGAAGGGTGGAACTCTGTGTGATGAATCCACAGATCAGAAAGGAATCTCTCAGAAATCTTCTCTCTAGTTATTATGTGAGGATATTTCCTTTTTCACCATGGGCCCCTATTGGCTCCCAAATATCACTTTAGAGATTCCACGAAAAGAGTGTTAGCAAACTGCTTCCTGAAGTCTAAGTTATAAGTCTGGGAGATGAACTCATAGATCGGAAAGAAGTTTATCACAAAGCTTCCTTCACGTTTTGAACGGATGAAATTTCCTTTATCACCATAGGCCTCAAAGCGATCCAAAGAAGCCGTTCTCAGACTCCTCAAAGACAGTGTTAATGGACTGCTCCGCAATACATAAGTGTAACTCTGTGAGATGAATTCACGCATCACCAAGAAGTTTCTAAGAAAACTTCTTTCTAGTTTTCATCTGTGGATATTTCCTTTGTCACCGTAAGGTTCATTGCGCTATGAAGTATCTAATTGTAGATATCCAGAAAACTGTGTTAACAAATTGATCACTGAACAGAATCGTGTAACTCTGTGAGTTGCATTCACACATGGCAATGCAGTTTCTCAGAAAGCTTCTCTTTAGTTATTATGTGAGGATATTTCCTTGTTCACCATAGCCCTCAAAGAGCTCCCAAATATACCTTTGCAGAATCCACGACAGCAGTGTTAGCAAACTGTTCCAAGAAGGGAAGGATGGAACTCTGTGTGATGAAGCCACACATCAGAAAGGAATCTCTCAGAAAGCTTCTCTCTAGTTATTATTTGAGGATATTTCCTTTTTCACCATGGGCCCCTATGGGCTCCCAAATATCACTTTACAGATTCCACGAAAAGAGTGTTAGCAAACTGCTTCCTGAAGTCTAAGTTATAAGTCTGTGAGATGATCACAGAACAGAAAGACGTTTCTCAGAAAGCTTCTTCACGTTTGAACGGATGAAATTTCCTTTATCAGCGTAGGCCTCAATGCGATCCAAAGAAGCCGTTCTCAGATTCCTCAAAGACAGTGTTAATGGACTGCTCCACGAAACATAAGTGTAACTCTGTGAGATGAATTCACACAACACCAAGAAGTTTCTATGAAAGCTTCTTTCTAGTTTTCATCTGTGGATATTTCCTTTGTCACCGTAAGGTTCATTGCGCTATGAAGTATCTAATTGCAGATTTCCAGAAAACTGTGTTAACAAACTGATCACTGAGGAGAAACGTGTAACTCTGTGAGTTGCATTCA
>NW_022143897.1:0-16268 GCF_007565055.1 Rhinopithecus roxellana
AAGGAATATAGACAGGCAATATTGCTGGGAGTAGCACACAACCTGGGATAATGTAATTAATCTTCTGGAGGAAGATTGGGATATGATTCTCAATATAGACGTGGCGTGGCGGCGGCTGGCGGCACGGATCGCGGGGGGGCGGGTCCCCCGCCCCCAGGCGATGGGGGTCCGCCAGCCGCCGGGGGCGTGGCGTGGCGGCGGCTGGCGGCCCCGGATCGCGGGGGGCGGGTCCCCCGCCCCCGGCGATGGGGGTCCGCCAGCCGCCGGGGGGGCGTGGCGTGGCGGCGGCTGCGGCCCCGGATCGCGGGGGGCGGGTCCCCCGCCCCCCGGCGATGGGGGTCCGCCAGCCGCCGGGGGGGCGTGGCGTGGCGGCGGCTGGCGGCCCCGGTCGCGGGGGGGCGGGTCCCCCGCCCCCGGCGATGGGGGTCCGCAGCCGCCGGGGGGCGTGCGGGCGGCGGCGGCTGGCGGCCCCGGATCGCGGGGGGGCGGTCCCCCGCCCCCCGGCGATGGGGGTCCGCCAGCCTCCGGGGGGGCGTGGCGTGCGGCGGCTGGCGGCCCCGGATCTCGTGGGGGCGGGTCCCCCGCCCCCCGGCGATGGGTCCGCCAGCCGCCGGGGGCGGGCGTGGCGGCGGCTGGCGGTCCCGGATCGCGGGGGGCGGGCACCCCGCCGCCCGGCGATGGAGGCTCCCAGTCGTGGGAGCCGTGATGTGGCATTGTCTTGGGGCCCTCAGGTAGGTGGACACTGCCTGTGGTATTCTGAGTAATAATATATTTTACACATCAATAATCGATTTTAATAATCTCATGGTACTAATAATAGGATACCATTGTTAATTTTCATTATTTTAAGGACCTGATTATGCAATCTTAGTATTAATTATTATTAGTGTTAATGAACAATATTATTAGTCCATATTACTAATCATAATTTTCTTACCCGCTTCACTTTGCATTGATTTAAATAACATTCATGGCGGATATCATTATTTGAATATTCATGGTGATATTAATATTAATTACCACTCCCAATCGTTAACATTTAATCCACCCCTAACTTTTTACGAACTTTATTGTGATCATTAATGTCGATTATTAATATTAATATTTAATATATTTACTAATATTAATAATTAATTGATTGTTGCTGATATCCACCAGGGGAGGATGTTACTACTTAAAACATCACAAAATGTTCACTCACCCAATGATATTGCTTCAAATTTCCGTCCAAGAAGGGAATATAGACAGGCAATATTGCTGGGAGTAGACACACACCTGGGATGATGTAATTAATCTCAGGAGGAAGATTGGGATATGATTCCCAAAATAGACGTGGCATGGCGGCGGCTGGCGCCCCGGATCGCGGGGGGGCGGGTCCCCGCCCCCCGGCGATGGGGGTCCGCCAGCCGCCCGGGGGCGTGGTTGGCGGCGGCTGGCGGTCCCGGATCGCGGGGGGGCGGGGGATGGCGGGGGCTGGCGGCCCCGCATTCCGGGGGGCGGGTCCCCCGCCCCCCGGCGATGGGGTCCGCCAGCCGCCGATGGGGGGGGCGTGGCCGCGGCTGCCGGCCCCGGATCGCCGGGGGGCGGGTACACCGCCGCCCGGCGATGGAGGCTCCCAGTCGTGGGGGCCGTGTTGTGCATCCTCTTGGGGCCCACAGGTAGGTGGACACTGCCTGTGGTATTCTGAGTAATAATATAGTTATTACACATCAATAATCGATTTTAATAATTCTCAATGGTACTAATAATAGGAACCATTGTTAATTTTCATTATTTTAAGTACCTGATTATGCAATCTTAGTATTAATTATTAATATTAGTGTTAATGAACAATACTATTTGTCCGTATTACTAATCATAATTTTCTTACCTGCATCACTTTGCATTGATTTAAGAAACATTCATGGCGGATATCATTATTTGAATATTCATGGTGATATTAATATAATTCCCATTCCAAATCGTTAACATTTTAATCCACCCTAACTTTTTAAGAAGTTGATTGTGATCATTAATATCGATTATTAGTACTAATATTTAATATATTTACTAATATTAATATTAATTGACTGTTGCTGATATGCACCAGGGGGAGGATGTTACTAATTCAAACATCAAAAAATGTTCACTCACCCAATGATATTGCTTCAAATTTCCGTCCAAGAAAGGAATATAGACAGGCAATATTGCTGGGAGTAGACACACACCTGGGATATGTAATTAATCTTCTGGAGGAAGATTGGGATATGATTCTCAATATAGACGTGGCGTGGCGGCGGCTGGCGGCCCGGATCGCGGGGGGGCGGGTCCCCCGCCCCCGGCGATGGGGGTCCGCCAGCCGCCGGGGGGGCGTGGCGTGGCGGCGGCTGGCGGCCCGGATCGCGGGGGGCGGGTCCCCGCCCCCCGGATGGGGGTCCGCCAGCCGCCGGGGGCGTGGCGTGGCGGCGGCTGGCGGCCCGGATCGCGGGGGGGCGGGTCCCCCGCCCCCGGCGATGGGGGTCCGCCAGCCGCCGGGGGCGTGGCGTGGGCGGCTGGCGGCCCCGGATCGCGGGGGGGCGGGTCCCCCCCCCCGGCGATGGGGGTCCGCCAGCCGCCGGGGGGGCGTGGCGTGGCGGCGGCTGGCGGCCCGGATCGCGGGGGGGCGGGTCCCCCGCCCCCCGGCGATGGGGGTCCGCCAGCCGCCGGGGGGCGTGGGTGGCGGCGGCTGGCGGCCCCGGATCGCGGGGGGGCGGGTCCCCCGCCGCCCGGCGATGGGGGTCCGCCAGCCGCCGGGGGGGCGTGGCGTGGCGGCGGCTGGCGGCCCCGGATCGCGGGGGGGCGGGTCCCCCGCCCCCCGGCGATGGGGGTCCGCCAGCCGCCGGGGGGGCGTGGCGTGGCGGCGGCTGGCGGCCCCGGATCGCGGGGGGCGGGTCCCCCGCCCCCCGGCGATGGGGGTCCGCCAGCCGCCGGGGGGCGTGGCGTGGCGGCGGCTGGCGGCCCCGGATCGCGGGGGGGGGTCCCCCGCCCCCGGCGATGGGGGCCCCAGCCGCCGGCGGGGGGTGGGCGGCGGCTGGCGGCCACGCATCGTCGGGGGGCGGCACCCCGCCGCCCGGCGATGGAGGCTCCCAGTCGTGGGAGCCGTGATGTGGCATTGTCTTGGGGCCCTCAGGTAGGTGGACACTGCCTGTGGTATTCTGAGTAATATATAGTTAGTTTTACACATCAATAATCGATTTTAATAATTCTCAATGGTACTAATAATAGGATACCATTGTTAATTTTCATTATTTTAAGGACCTGATTATGCAATCTTAGTATTAATTATTATTAGTGTTAATGAACAATACTATTGTCCGTAATTACTAATCATAATTTTCTACCTGCATCACTTTGCATTGATTTAAGAAACATTCATGGCGGATATCATTATTTGAATATTCATGGTGATATTAATATTAATTCCCATTCCAAATCGTTAACATTTTAATCCACCCTAACTTTTTACGAAGTTGATTGTGATCATTAATATCGATTATTAGTACTAATATTTAATATATTTACTAATATAATAATTAATTGACTGTTGCTGATATGCACCAGGGGGAGGATGTTACTAATTCAAACATCAAAAAAGATGTTCACTCACCCAATGATATTGCTTCAAATTTCCGTCCAAGAAGGAATATAGACAGGCAATATTGCTGGGAGTAGACAACACCTGGGATATGTAATTAATCTTCTGGAGGAAGATTGGGATATGATTCTCAATATAGACGTGGCGTGGCGGGCGGCTGGCGGCACCGGATCGCGGGGGGGCGGGTCCCCCGCCCCAACGGGCGATGGGGGTCCGCCAGCCGCCGGGGGGCGTGGCGTGCGGCGGCTGGCGGCCCCGGATCGCGGGGGGGCGGGGTCCCCCCTCCCCCGGCGATGGGGGTCCGCCAGCCGCCGGGGGGGGCGTGGCGTGGCGGCGGCTGCGGCCCCGGATCGCGGGGGGGCGGGTCCCCCGCCCCCCGGCGATGGGGGTCCGCCAGCCGCCGGGGGGGCGTGGCGTGGCGGCGGCTGGCGGCCCCGGATCGCGGGGGGGGCGGGTCCCCCGCCCCCCGGCGATGGGGTCCGCCAGCCGCCGGGGGGCGTGGCGTGGCGGCGGCTGGCGGCCCGGATCGCGGGGGGGGGCGGGTCCCCGCCCCCCGGCGATGGGGGGTCCGCCAGCCGCCGGGGGGGGCGTGGCGTGGCGGCGGCTGGCGGCCCCGGATCGCGGGGGGCGGGGTCCCCCGCCCCCCGGCGATGGGGGTCCCGCCAGCCGCCGGGGGGGCGTGGCGTGCGGCGGCTGCGGCCCCCGGATCGCGGGGGGGGCGGGTCCCCCGCCCCCCGGCGATGGGGGTCCGCAAGCCGCCGGGGGGGCGTGGCGTGGCGGCGGCTGGCGGCCCCGGATCGCGGGGGGGCGGGTCCCCCGCCCCCCGGCGATGGGGGTCCGCCCGCCGCCGGGGGGGCGTGGCGTGGCGGCGGCTGGCGGCCCCGGATCGCGTGGGGGCGGGTCCCCCGCCCCCCGGCGATGGGGGTCCGCCAGCCGCCGGGGGGGCGTGGCGTGGCGGCGGCTGGCGGTCCCGGATCGCGGGGGGGCGGGCACCCCGCCGCCCGGCGATGGAGGCTCCCAGTCGTGGGAGCCGTGATGTGGCATTGTCTTGGGGCCCTCAGGTAGGTGGACACTGCCTGTGGTATTCTGAGTAATAATATAGTTTTTACACATCAATAATCGATTTTAATAATTCTCAATGGTACTAATAATAGGATACCATTGTTAATTTTCATTATTTTAAGGACCTGATTATGCAATCTTAGTATTAATTATTATTAGTGTTAATGAACAATATTATTAGTCCATATACTAATCATAATTTTCTTACCCGCTTCACTTTGCATTGATTTAAATAACATTCATGGCGGATATCATTATTTGAATATTCATGTGATATTAATATTAATTACCACTCCCAATCGTTAACATTTTAATCCACCCTAACTTTTTACGAACTTTATTGTGATCATTAATGTCGATTATTAATATTAATATTTAATATATTTACTAATATTAATAATTAATTGATTGTTGCTGATATCCACCAGGGGGAGGATGTTACTACTTAAAACATCACAAAAGATGTTCACTCACCCAATGATATTGCTTCAAATTTCCGTCCAAGAAGGGAATATAGACAGCAATATTGCTGGGAGTAGACACACACCTGGGATGATGTAATTAATCTTCAGGAGGAAGATTGGGATATGATTCCCAAAATAGACGTGGCATGGCGGCGGCTGGCGCCCCGGATCGCGGGGGGGCGGGTCCCCCGCCCCCCGGCGATGGGGGTCCGCCAGCCGCCCGGGGGCGTGGTGTGGCGGCGGCTGGCGGTCCCGGATCGCGGGGGGGCGGGGGATGGCGGGGGCTGGCGGCCCCGCATTCCGGGGGGGCGGGTCCCCCGCCCCCGGCGATGGGGTCCGCCAGCCGCCGATGGGGGGTGGCGTGGCCGCGGCTGCCGGCCCCGGATCGCCGGGGGCGGGTTACACCGCCGCCCGGCGATGGAGGCTCCCAGTCGTGGGGGCCGTGTTGTGCCATCCTCTTGGGGCCCACAGGTAGGTGGACACTGCCTGTGGTATTCTGAGTAATAATATAGTTATTACACATCAATAATCGATTTTAATAATTCTCAATGGTACTAATAATAGGATACCATGTTAATTTTCATTATTTTAAGTACCTGATTATGCAATCTTAGTATTAATTATTAATATTAGTGTTAATGAACAATACTATTTGTCCGTATTACTAATCATAATTTTCTTACCTGCATCACTTTGCATTGATTTAAGAAACATTCATGGCGGATATCATTATTTGAATATTCAATGGTGATATTAATATTAATTCCCATTCCAAATCGTTAACATTTTAATCCACCCTAACTTTTTAAGAAGTTGATTGTGATCATTAATATCGATTATTAGTACTAATATTTATATATTTACTAATATTAATAATTAATTGACTGTTGCTGATATGCACCAGGGGGAGAATGTTACTAATTCAAACATCAAAAAGATGTTCACTCACCAATGATATTGCTTCAAATTTCCGTCCAAGAAGGAATATAGACAGGCAATATTGCTGGAGTAGACACACCTGGGATAATGTAATTAATCTTCTGAGGAAGATTGGGATATGATTCTCAATATAGACGTGGCGTGGCGGCGGCTGGCGGGCCCCGGATCGCGGGGGGGCGGGTCCCCCGCCCCCCGGCGATGGGGGTCCGCCAGCCGCCGGGGGGGCGTGGCGTGGCGGCGGCTGGCGGCCCCGGATCGCGGGGGGGGGGTACCCCCGCCCCCCGGCGATGGGGGTCCGCCAGCCGCCGGGGGGGCGTGGCGTGCGGCGGCTGGCGGCCCCGGATCGCGGGGGGGCGGGTCCCCCGCCCCCCGGCGATGGGGGTCCGCCAGCCGCCGGGGGGGCGTGGCGTGGCGGCGGCTGGCGGCCCCGGATCGCGGGGGGGCGGGTCCCCCGCCCCCCGGCGATGGGGGTCCGCCAGCCGCCGGGGGGGCGTGGCGTGGCGGCGGCTGGCGGCCCCGGATCGCGGGGGGGCGGGTCCCCCGCCCCCGGCGATGGGGGTCCGCCAGCCGCCGGGGGGGCGTGGCGTGGCGGCGGCTGGCGGCCCGGATCGCGGGGGGGCGGGTCCCCCGCCCCCCGGCGATGGGGGTCCGCCAGCCGCCGGGGGGGCGTGGCGTGGGCGGCGGCTGGCGGCCCCGGATCGCGGGGGGGCGGGTCCCCCGCCCCCCGGCGATGGGGGTCCGCCAGCCGCCGGGGGGGCGTGGCGTGGCGGCGGCTGGCGGCCCCGGATCGCGGGGGGGGGGTCCCCCGCCCCCCGGCGATGGGGGTCCGCCAGCCGCCGGGGGGGCGTGGCGTGGCGGCGGCTGGCGGCCCCGGATCGCGGGGGGGCGGGTCCCCCGCCCCCGGCGATGGGGGTCCGCCAGCCGCCGGGGGGGCGTGGCGTGGCGGCGGCTGGCGGCCCCGGATCGCGGGGGGGCGGGTCCCCCGCCCCCCGGCGATGGGGGTCCGCCAGCCGCCGGGGGGGCGTGGCGTGGCGGCGGCTGGCGGCCCCGGATCGCGGGGGGGCGGGTCCCCCGCCCCCGGCGATGGGGGTCCGCCAGCCGCCGGGGGGCGTGGCGTGGCGGCGGCTGGCGGCCCCGGATCGCGGGGGGGCGGGTCCCCCGCCCCCCGGCGATGGGGGTCCGCCAGCCGCCGCGGGGGGTGGCGTGGCGGCGGCTGGCGGCCACGCATCGTCGGGGGGCGGGCACCCCGCCGCCCGGCGATGGAGGCTCCCAGTCGTGGGAGCCGTTGATGTGGGCATTGTCTTGGGGCCCTCACGTAGGTGGGACATCTGCCTGTGGTATTTCTGAGTAATAATATAGTTTTACACATCAATAATCAATTTTAATAATTCTCAATGGTACTAATAATAGGATACCATTGTTAATTTCATTATTTTAAAGGAACCTGATTAATGCAATCTTAGTAGTAATTATTATTAGTGTTAATGAACAATATTATTAGTCCCATATTACAATCATAATTCGTTCTACCCGATTCACTTTGCATGATTTAAATAACATTCATGGCGGATATCATTATTTGAATATTCATGGTGATATTAATATTAATTACCACTCCCAAATCGTTAACATTTTAATCCACCCTAACTTTTTTACGAACTTTATTGTGATCATTAATGTCGATTATTAATATTAATATTTAATATATTTACTAATATTAATAATTAATTGATGTTGCTGAATCCACCAGGGGGGAGGATGTTACTACTTAAAACATCACAAAAGATGTTCCCTCACCCAATGATATGCTTTCAAATTTCCGTCCAAGAAGGGAATATAGACAGGCAATATTGCTGGGAGTAGACACACACCTGGGATGATGTAATTAATCTTCAGGAGGAAGATTGGGATATGATTCCCAAAATAGACGTGGCATGGCGGCGGCTGGCGCCCCGGATCGCGGGGGGGCGGGTCCCCCGCCCCCCGGCGATGGGGGTCCGCCAGCCGCCCGGGGGCGTGGTGTGGCGGCGGCTGGCGGTCCCGGATCGCGGGGGCGGGGGTGGCGGGGCTGGCGGCCCCGCATTCCGGGGGGCGGGTCCCCCGCCCCGGCGATGGGGGTCCGCCAGCCGCCGATGGGGGTGGCGTGGCCGCGGCTGCCGGCCCCGGATCGCGGGGGGGCGGTACACCCGCCCCCGGCGATGGAGGCCCCAGTCGTGGGGGCCGTGTGTGCCATCCTCTTGGGGCCCACAGGTAGGTGGACACTGCCTGTGGTATTCTGAGTAATAATATAGTTATTACACATCAATATCGATTTTAATAATTCTCAATGGTACTAATAATAGGATACCATTGTTAATTTTCATTATTTTAAGTACCTGATTATGCAATCTTAGTATTAATTATTAATATTAGTGTTAATGAACAATATTTGTCCGATTACTAATCATAATTTTCTTACCTGCATCACTTTGCATTGATTTAAGAACATTCATGGCGGATATCATTATTTGAATATTCATGGTGATATTAATATTAATTCCATTCCAAATCGTTAACATTTTAATCCACCAACTTTTTACGAGTTGATTGTGATCATTAATATCGATTATTAGTACTAATATTAATAATTTACTAATATTACATAATTAATTTGACTGTGCTGATATGCACCAGGGGAGGATGTTACTAATTCAAACATCAAAAAAGATGTTCACTCACCCAATGATATTGCTTCAAAATTTCCGTTCCAAGAAAGGAATATAGACAGGCAATATTGCTGGGAGTAGACACACACCTGGGATAATGTAATTAATCTTCTGGAGGAAGATTGGATATGATTCAATATAGACGTGGCGTGGCGGCGGCTGGCGGCCCCGGATCGCGGGGGGGCGGGTCCCCCGCCCCCCGGCGATGGGGGTCCGCCAGCCGCCGGGGGGGCGTGGCGTGGCGGCGGCTGGCGGCCCCGGATCGCGGGGGGGCGGGTCCCCCGCCCCCCGGCGATGGGGGTCCGCCAGCCGCCGGGGGGGCGTGGCGTGGCGGCGGCTGGCGGCCCCGGATCGCGGGGGGGCGGGTCCCCCGCCCCCCGGCGATGGGGGTCCGCCAGCCGCCGGGGGGGCGTGGCGTGGCGGCGGCTGGCGGCCCCGGATCGCGGGGGGGCGGGTCCCCCGCCCCCCGGCGATGGGGGTCCGCCAGCCGCCGGGGGGGCGTGGCGTGGCGGCGGCTGGCGGCCCCGGATCGCGGGGGGGCGGGTCCCCCGCCCCCCGGCGATGGGGGTCCGCCAGCCGCCGGGGGGGCGTGGCGTGGCGGCGGCTGGCGGCCCCGGATCGCGGGGGGGCGGGTCCCCCGCACCCCGGCGACGGGTGTCCCGCCATCCGCCGGGGGGGCGTAGGCGTGGCGACGGCTGGCGGGCCCCGGATCGCGGTGGGGGCGGGGTCCCCCCACGCCCCGGCGACGGGGGTCCGCCATCCGCCGGGGGGGCGTGGCGTGGCGGCGGCTGGCGGCCCCGGATCGCGGGGGGCGGGGTCCCCCGCCCCCGGCGATGGGGGTCCGCCAGCCGCCGGGGGGGCGTGGCGTGCGGCTGCTGGCGGCCACCGGATCGCGGGGGGGCGGGTCCCCCGCCCCCCCGGCGATGGGGTCCGCCAGCCGCCTGGGGGGGCGGTGGCGTGGCGGCGCCTGGCGGCCCCGAATCGCGGGGGGGCGGGGTCCCCCGCCCCCGGCCGATGGGGGTCCGCCAGCCGCCGGGGGGGCGTGGCGTGGCGGGCGGCTGGCGGCCCCGGATCGCGGGGGGGGCGGGTCCCCAGCCCCCCGGCGATGGGGGTCCGCCAGCCGCCGGGGGGGCGTGGCGTGGCGGCGGCTGGCGGCCCCGGATCGCGGGGGGGCGGGTCCCCCGCCCCCCGGCGATGGGGGTCCGCCAGCCGCCGGGGGGGCGTGGCGTGGCGGCGGCTGGCGGCCCCGGATCGCGGGGGGGCGGGTCCCCCGCCCCCCGGCGATGGGGGTCCGCCAGCCGCCGGGGGGGCGTGGCGTGGCGGCGGCTGGCGGCCCCGGATCGCGGGGGGGCGGGTCCCCCGCCCCCCGGCGATGGGGGTCCGCCAGCCGCCGGGGGGGCGTGGCGTGGCGGCGGCTGGCGGCCCCGGATCGCGGGGGGGCGGGTCCCCCGCCCCCCGGCGATGGGGGTCCGCCAGCCGCCGGGGGGGCGTGGCGGCGGCGGCGGCCCCGGATCGCGGGGGGGCGGGTCCCCCGCCCCCCGGCGATGGGGGTCCGCCAGCCGCGGGGGGCGCGCGTGGCGGCGGCTGGCGGCCCCGGATCGGCGGGGGGGGGTCCCCCGCCCCCCGGCGATGGGGGGTCCGCCAGCCGCCGGCGGGGGGGTGGCGTGGCGGCGGCTGGCGGCCACGCATCGTCGGGGGGCGGGCCACCCGCCGCCCGGCGATGGAGGCTCCCAGTCGTGGGAGCCGTGATGTGGCATTGTCTTGGGGCCCTCAGGTAGATGGACACTGCCTGTGGTATTCTGAGTAATAATATAGTTTTACATCAATAATCGATTTAATAATTCTCAATGGTACTAATAATTGGATACCATTGTTAATTTTCATTATTTTAAGGACCTGATTATGCAATCTTAGTATTAATTATTATTAGTGTTAATGAACAATATATTAGTCCATATTACTAATCATAATTTTCTTACCCGCTTCACTTGCATTGATTAAATAACATTCATGGCGGATATCATTATTTGAATATTCATGGTGATATAATATTAATACACTCCCAATCGTTAAACATTTAATCCACCCTACCTTTTTACGAACTTTATTGTGATCATTAATGTCGATTATTACTATTAATATTTAATATATTTACTAATATAATAATTAATTGATTGTTGCTGATATCTCCAGGGGGGAGAATGTTACCTACTTAAAACATCACAAAAGATGTTCACTACCCATGATATTGCTTCAAATTTCCGTCCAAGAAGGGAATATAGACAGGCAATATTGCTGGGAGTAGACACACACCTGGGATGATGTAATTAATCTTCAGGAGGAAGATTGGGAATATGATTCCCAAAATAGACGTGGCATGGCGGCGGCTGGCGCCCCGGATCGCGGGGGGCGGGGGATGGCGGGGGCTGGCGGCCCCGCATTCCGGGGGGCGGGTCCCCCGCCCCCCGGCGATGGGGGTCCGCCAGCCGCCGATGGGGGTGGCGGTGGCCGCCGGCTGCCGGCCCCGGATCGCCGGGGGGCGGGTACACCGCCGCCCGGCGATGGAGGCTCCCAGTCGTGGGGGCCGTGTTGTGCCATCCTCTTGGGGCCCACAGGTAGGTGGACACTGCCTGTGGTATTCTGAGTAATACTATAGTTATTACACATCAATAATCGATTTTAATAATTCTCAATGGTACTAATAATAGGATACCATTGTTAATTTTCATTATTTTAAGTACCTGATTATGCAATCTTAGTATTAATTATTAATATAGTGTTAATGAACAATACTATTGTCCGTATTACTAATCATAATTTTCTTACCTGCATCACTTTGCATTGATTTAAGAAAAATTCATGGCGGATATCATTATTTGAATATTCATGGTGATATTAATATTAATTCCCATTCCAAATCGTTAACATTTAATCCACCCTAACTTTTTACGAAGTTGATTGTGATCAGTATATCGATTATTAGTACTAATATTTAATATATTTACTAATATTAATAATTAATTGACTGTTGCTGATATGCACCAGGGGGAGGATGTTACTAATTCAAACATCAAAAAAGATGTTTCACTCACCCAATGATATTTGCTTCAAATTTCCGTCCAAGAAAGGAATATAGACAGGCAATATTGCTGGGAGTAGACACACACCTGGGATAATGTAATTAATCTTCTGGAGGAAGATTGGGATATGATTCTCAATATAGACGTGGCGTGGCGGCGGCTGGCGGCGCGGATCGCGGGGGGCGGGTCCCCCGCCCCCGGCGATGGGGGTCCGCCAGCCGCCGGGGGGGCGTGGCGTGGCGGCGGCTGGCGGCCCCGGATCGCGGGGGGGCGGGTCCCCCGCCCCCCGGCGAGGGGGTCCGCCAGCCGCCGGGGGGCGTGGCGTGGCGGCGGCTGGCGGCCCCGGATCGCGGGGGGGCGGGTCCCCGCCCCCCGGCGATGGGGGTCCGCCAGCCGCCGGGGGGCGTGGCGTGGCGGCGGCTGGCGGCCCCGGATCGCGGGGGGCGGGTCCCCGCCCCCGGCGATGGGGGTCCGCCAGCCGCCGGGGGGGCGTGGCGTGGCGGCGGCTGGCGGCCCCGGATCGCGGGGGGGCGGGTCCCCCGCCCCCCGGCGATGGGGGTCCGCCAGCCGCCGGGGGGGCGTGGCGTGGCGGCGGCTGGCGGCCCCGGATCGCGGGGGGGCGGGTCCCCCGCCCCCCGGCGATGGGGGTCCGCCAGCCGCCGGGGGGGCGTGGCGTGGCGGCGGCTGGCGGCCCCGGATCGCGGGGGGGCGGGTCCCCCGCCCCCCGGCGATGGGGGTCCGCAGCCGCCGGGGGGGCGTGGCGTGGCGGCGGCTGGCGGCCCCGGATCGCGGGGGGGCGGGTCCCCCGCCCCCCGGCGATGGGGGTCCGCCAGCCGCCGGGGGGCGTGGCGTGGCGGCGGGGCGGCCCCGGATCGCGGGGGGCGGGTCCCCCGCCCCCCGGCGATGGGGGTCCGCCAGCCGCCGGGGGGGCGTGGCGTGGCGGCGGCTGGCGGTCCCGGATCGCGGGGGGGCGGGCACCCGCCGCCCGGCGATGGAGGCTCCCAGTCGTGGGAGCCGTGATGTGGCATTGTCTTGGGGCCCTCAGGTAGGTGGACACTGCCTGTGGTATTCTGAGTAATAATATAGTTTTTACACATCAATAATCGATTTTAATAATTCTCAATGGTACTAATAATGGATACCATTGTTAATTTCATTATTTTAAGGACCTGATTATGCAATCTTAGTATTAATTATTATAGTGTTAATGAACAATATTATTAGTCCATATTACTAATCATAATTTTCTTACCCGCTTCACTTTGCATTGATTTAAATAACATTCATGGCGGATATCATTATTTGAATATTCATGGTGATATTACTATTAATTAACCACTCCCAATCGTTAACATTTTAATCCACCCTAACTTTTTACGAACTTTATTGTGATCATTAATGTCGATTATTAATATTAATATTTAATATATTTAATAATATTAATAATTAATTGATTGTTGCTGATATCCACCAGGGGGAGGATGTTATACTTAAAACATCACAAAAGATGTTCACTCACCCAATGATATTGCTTCAAATTTCCGTCCAAGAAGGGAATATAGACAGGCAATATTGCTGGGAGTAGACACACACCTGGGATGATGTAATTAATCTTCAGGAGGAAGATTGGGATATGATTCCCAAAATAGACGTGGCATGGCGGCGGCTGGCGCCCCGGATCGCGGGGGGGCGGGTCCCCCGCCCCCGGCGATGGGGGTCCGCCAGCCGCCCGGGGGCGTGGTGTGGCGGCGGCTGGCGGTCCCGGATCGCGGGGGGGCGGGGGGATGGCGGGGGCTGGCGGCCCCGCATTCCGGGGGGCGGGTCCCCCGCCCCCCGGCGATGGGGTCCGCCAGCCGCCGATGGGGGGTGGCGTGGCCGCGGCTGCCGGCCCCGGATCGCCGGGGGGAGGGTTACACCGCCGCCCGGCGATGGAGGCTCCCAGTCGTGGGGGCCGTGTATGTGCCATCCTCTTGGGGCCCACAGGTAGGTGGACACTGCCTGTGGTATTCTGAGTAATAATCTAGTTATTACACATCAATAATCGATTTAATAATTCTCAATGGTACTAATAATAGGATTACCATGTTAATTTTCATTATTTTAAGTACCTGATTATGCAATCTTAGTATTAATTATTAATATAGTGTTAATGAACAATACTATTTGTCCGTATTACTAATCATAATTTTCTTACCTGCATCACTTTGCATGATTTAAGAAACATTCATGGCGGATATCATTATTTGAATATTCATGGTGATATTAATATTAATTCCCATTCCCAAATCGTTAACATTTTAATCCACCCTAACTTTTTACGAAGTGATTGTGATCATTACTATCGATATTAGTACTAATATTTTAATATATTTAATAATATTAATAATTAATTGACTGTTGCTGATATGCACCAGGGGGAGGATGTTACTAATTCAAACATCAAAAAAGATGTTCACTCACCCAATGATATTGCTTCAAATTTCCGTCCAAGAAAGGAATATAGACAGGCAATATGGCTGGGAAGTAGACACACACCTGGGCTAATGTAATTAATCTTCTGAGGAAGATTGGGATATGATTCTCAATATAGACGTGGCGTGGCGGCGGCTGGCGGCCCGGATCGCGGGGGGGCGGGTCCCCCGCCCCCCGGCGATGGGGGTCCGCCAGCCGCCGGGGGGGCGTGGCGTGGCGGCGGCTGGCGGCCCCGGATCGCGGGGGGGCGGGTCCCAGCCCCCCGGCGATGGGGGTCCGCCCAGCCGCCGGGGGGCGTGGCGTGGCGGCGGCTGGCGGCCCGGATCGCGGGGGGGGCGTGTCCCCCGCCCCCGGCGATGGGGGTCCGCCAGCCGCCGGGGGGGGGCGTGCGTGGCGGCGGCTGGCGGCCCCGGATCGCGGGGGGGCGGGTCCCCCGCCCCCCGGCGATGGGGGTCCGCCAGCCGCCGGGGGGGGCGTGGCGTGGCGGCGGCTGGCGGCCCCGGATCGCGGGGGGCGGGTCCCCCGCCCCCCGACGATGGGGGTCCGCCAGCCGCCGGGGGGGGCGTGGCGTGGCGGCGGCTGGCGGCCCGGATAGCGGGGGGGCGGGTCCCCCGCCCCCCGGCGATGGGGGTCCGCCAGCCGCCGGGGGGGCGTGGCGTGGCGGCGGCTGGCGGCCCCGGATCGCGGGGGGGCGGGTCCCCCGCCCCCCGGCGATGGGGGTCCGCCAGCCGCCGGGGGGGGCGTGGCGTGGCGGCGGCTGGCGGCCCCGGATCGCGGGGGGGCGGGTCCCCCGCCCCCCGGCGATGGGGGTCCGCCAGCCGCCGGGGGGGCGTGGCGTGGCGGCGGCTGGCGGCCCCGGATCGCGGGGGGGCGGGTCCCCCGCCCCCCGGCGATGGGGGTCCGCCAGCCGCCGATGGGGGGGTGGCGTGGCCGCGGCTGCCGGCCCGGATCGCCGGGGGCGGGTTACACCGCCGCCCGGCGATGGAGGCTCCCAGTCGTGGGGGCCGTGTTGTGCCATCCTCTTGGGGCCCACAGGTAGGTGGACACTGCCTGTGGTATTCTGAGTAATAATATAGTTATTACACATCAATAATCGATTTTAATAATTCTCAATGGTACTAATAATAGGATACCATTGTTAATTTTCATTATTTTAAGTACCTGATTATGCAATCTTAGTATTAATTATTAATATTAGTGTTAATGAACAATACTATTTGTCCGTATTACTAATCATAATTTTCTTACCTGCATCACTTTGCATTGATTTAAGAAACATTCATGGCGGATATCATTATTTGAATATTCATGGTGATATTAATATTAATTCCCATTCCAAATCGTTAACATTTTAATCCACCCTAACTTTTTACGAAGTTGATTGTGATCATTAATATCGATTATTAGTACTAATATTTAATATATTTACTAATATTAATAATTAATTGACTGTTGCTGATATGCACCAGGGGGAGGATGTTACTAATTCAAACATCAAAAAAGATGTTCACTCACCCAATGATATTGCTTCAAATTTCCGTCCAAGAAAGGAATATAGACAGGCAATATTGCTGGGAGTAGACACACACCTGGGATAATGTAATTAATCTTCTGGAGGAAGATTGGGATATGATTCTCAATATAGACGTGGCGTGGCGGCGGCTGGCGGCCCCGGATCGCGGGGGGGCGGGCCCGCCCCCGCGATGGGGGTCCGCCAGCCGCGGGGGGGCGTGGCGTGGCGGCGGCTGGCGGCCCCGGATCGCGGGGGGCGGGTCCCCCGCCCCCCGGCGATGGGGGTCCGCCAGCCGCCGGGGGGGCGTGGCGTGGCGGCGGCTGGCGGCCCCGGATCGCGGGGGGGCGGGTCCCCCGCCCCCCGGCGATGGGGGTCCGCCAGCCGCCGGGGGGGCGTGGCGTGGCGGCGGCTGGCGGCCCC
>NW_022143898.1:0-19820 GCF_007565055.1 Rhinopithecus roxellana
GAGCATGTGTCATTAATTTGGAAAATACTTAGCCATTATTTCTTCAAATACATTTCTTCAAATATTTTTCTGCTCTGTTTCTCTTTTTCTTTGTCTCTCTCCTTTCCTTCTCCTTCCTCCGCCTCCTCCTCTCTCTCCTCCTCCTCTTCTTCTTCCCTTCTTCTTCCTCTCTCTTTTTCTTCTTCTTCTTCTCCTTCTTCTTCTTCTTCTTCCTTCTTCCTTCTCCTTCTTCCTTCTTCCTTCTTCTCCTCTCTCTCTTCTTCTTCTTTTCTTCTTCTTCTTCTTCTTTTCTTCTTCTTCTCTTCTTCTTCTCTCCTCCTCCTCCTCCTCCTCCTCCTCCTCTTCCTCCTCCTCTAGTGACACATAGATTAGATTATTTGATATTGTCCTGCAGGTCTTGAATGCTCTATTCTTTTTACTTTATTTTCTTCACTCTTTCTTCTCTGTGTTTGAATTTGAGAAATTTCAATTGACTTATGTTCAAGTTTGCAGAGTCCTTCAACTGTATTTTGAGTCTGCCAATGAGCCTATCAAAGGCATTCTTCATCTCAGATCCTTTGGGTTTTCTTTTTTTATTTATTTGTTTTTTATTTTTTTTTAACATCTAATATTTCTATTTGATTCTTTCTTACAGTTTTCATTTCTTTGCTGAAACTCCCCACCAGGTCTTGCATGTTTCCCACCTTTACCAGTAAAGACTTTACATTCAGTGATTTTTTTTTTTTTTTTTTTTTTTGAGACGGAGTCTCGCTCTGTCGCCCAGGCTGGAGTGCAGTGGCCGGATCTCAGCTCACTGCAAGCTCCGCCTCCCGGGTTCACGCCATTCTCCTGCCTCAGCCTCCCGAGTAGCTGGGACTACAGGCGCCCGCCAGGTCGCCCGGCTAGTTTTTTGTATTTTTAGTAGAGACGGGGTTTCACCATGTTAGCCAGGATGGTCTCGATCTCCTGACCTCGTGATCCGCCCGTCTCGGCCTCCCAAAGTGCTGGGATTACAGGCTTGAGCCACCGCGCCCGGCCTACATTCAGTGATTTTAAGGTTATTTTAAATTAACTGATAGTTTCAGCATCGGTGTCATATTGGTTATGGTTTTATCAAGTGCTTTGTCACTGTGTTTTTTTTTTTTATTGCTTTTTCATATGTCTTGTAAGTTTTGGTTTAAAACCAGACATTCTGTGTAGATTAGTAGAAACTGAAGTAAATACTTTTTATGCCTAAAATGAAGCCCACTTTTCTTGTGCTAGGTCTTTAATTTGGGGGATTTGTGACAATCTGTTCAGGAATTAGGTAGGTTTAAAGTTTGCTGTCGCTATTGTTTCCCTGTCAGAGCCTTCAAATTCTTTAAGTGATACTCATCTTTTTGGTGAAGGCTGGTTTACCCGGGTTTCAGTTTGCTTTTTTTTTTTTTTTTTTCCAATTTGCTTAACCGTCAGGTTTAAGTCATTCCTTTGTATAGCATTTTAGAGAGGGTCTCTCTGTGCTTTTGTAACTCTCCAATGGTATGCCACTGTTACTTTTTAAAAAAATTTTATTTATATTTTAAGTCCCAGGGTACTTGTGCAGGATGCACAGGTTTGTTACATAGGTAAATGTGTGCCATGGTGGTTTGCTTCCCCTATCAACCCATCACCTAGGTATTAAGCCCAGCATACATTAGCTATTTTTCCTAATGCTCTCCCTCCCCCAACCCCATTTCCCAACAGGCCCCAATGTGTGTTGTTCCCCTCCCTGTGTACCTTGTGTCCATGTGTTCTCATTAACATGCAGTATTTGGTTTTCTGCCTCAGTTTGCTGAGGATAATGGCTTCCAGCTCCATTCATGTCTCTGCAAAGGACACAATCTTGTTTTTCATGACTGCGTAGTATTCTATGCTGTCTATGCACCACATAAAATCAAGAAAAAACAGATGCTGGCAAGGTTGCAGAAAAACAACAATGCTTTTACACTGTTCATGGGAACATAAATTAGTTCAACCATGTGGAAGACAGTGTGGTGATTCCTCAAATATCAAGAATCAGAAATACCATCTGACCCAGTAATCCCATTCACATATGTTCTTTGAAGCACTATTCACAATAGCAAAGACATGGAATCAACCCAACTGCTACTGTTACTTTTTTTTTTTTTTTTTTTAATACTTTAAGCTCTGGGATGCATGTGCAGAATGTGTAGGTTTGTTACATAGGTATACATACATGTGCCATGGTGGTTTGCTGCATCCATCAACCTGTCATCTACATTAGGTATTTCTCCTAATGCTACCCTTCCCCTAGCCCCCCACCACCCCCAACAGGCTCCGGTGTGTGATGTTCCCCTCCCTGTCTTCAGGTGTTCTCATTGTTCAATTCCCACTTACGAGTCTTTTTACTCAACATTTGTTAGTCCAGTGGTAGGAAGCCTTCGCTCTTCATTTGATTAAGCGAATACAGTCTAACCTCATTCTTATACTGTATTCATGAGTGTTGAAAGTATGGCCTTCTCCACATTCCTGTCCCTCTTCTATCTGTAGTTCTAGGCCCAGAACTTTATTCCCACTCCTCCGTCATGGGAGGAAGTTTTATTTTTTGTTGTTTTTTGTTTTGTTTTATGTTCACATGTCTCTTCACTGCAATGGATTCTATTTCCTTAAGCTTGTCAGTAGTTGCTACAATTCCTCCCACATACATAATATTTAAGGCTTTCTTATTACAGTGAGAAGAAAAGATTTGGATGAGATTGTGTGTCTTTTCTGCAGAGATAGCTGTTTTCTGCCCCAGACCTGTGCCATGAGGGACACTTTCTCAGGACTCTTGCCAGTCTTTTCTGAGTACCTGGTGAGCTCTGTTGTGAATTGCCTGTAAGTAGATAAAAATTCCCCTTATATTAGCCTCCCTAAAGGTTTGTATAATCTAGCCCACATTTTGCCATTATTAATTTAGTAACTTTAGCTAGGTTCTTCTTACTAGTGATCAGCTGTGTCTGCCCCAAATCCCCAAATAAACAAGGGTTCATGTCCCATTTCTCCTTGAAGTCTCTGTGTGCTCAGTTCTCTGATGGATCAAGAAAAGTTGTGAATTTGCAACTTGTCTAGTTTATTTGTTGTTTTTTGGTTGTATGAGTGCAGGACCTATGTTTTTTCCAGTTTCTGCATCCCAAGTACAAATGTAGGAAGTCCTCAGCATATTTTTTTATTATAAAAGCAATAATACTTTATTACAGAAACTTGGGAAAATTTACAATAATATAAAGAGAAAATAAAAATCACTCAAAACCTCGCTATGCAGAGAGGAATGCCTTGGCATAGTTCTCATATAATATGTGATTTATAAAGGACATTTCAGTCAGACTGTGCACACTACCTTGAAATCTACTTTTTTCCCTACTTTTTGTAAGTCCTTGATTCTATAGACAGCTGTTCACATGAGCTCAGTATAAATCCCTAGTATATAGATGCTTTCATAGAGTATTAACCTGAATGCCACTATCAAGGTTGAAACTCTAAATTGCCAGAATTCAGCACAAACCCTTAGGATAAGAGCTGGTTTTGATGCTTCCTTCCCTTCCTTCCTTTTCCTCTTCCTTCCTTCCTTCCTTCCTTCCTTCCTTCCTTCCCTTCCTGCCTGTGCTTTCTTTCTTTCTTTCTTTCTTCTTTCTTTTTCTTTCTTTCTTTCTTTCTTTCTTTTCTTTTCTTTTTCTTTCTTTCTTTCTTTTCTTTTTTCTTTTTTTTTTCCTTCTTTCTCTTTCTTTCTTTTCCTTCCTTCCTTCCTTTCTTTCCTTTTTTAAATTTGACACCAAAGATTTCTGCTTTCTGTTAATTTTAAGGCTCTGACCAGTCTTCTCTTTTGTACCAACTCAATAATATATTTTAAACCATGATTTTTGACACTTTCATCAGAATTTTGTGTTTCTTTGAGTAGGATCTTTTGGATTATCTCTTCTGTCATGTTGTTGGGAATAGAAGTGAAGAGTCAGTCTTACTGTTCTTCAATTCACACCATTTGGTTTTGCTAGATAAAAATACCTAATTACATTGTTAGCCTTTAGATATGGATGTATTTTTCTACTTTGAAAGAAGCGGTAGCTCATGTTTTAGATTATTTAGTTTCTGAAGAATTTACAAATTATTGCTTGTAAAAGGTACTTAATAAACAGGTTTTTAAAATGCATCATTGGTGCAGGTATTATATTCTCTCTGGGCTAGAACGTGGGCCAATCAATATGAACAATCATACATGGTAGCCACACTCATGACAATGAACTTGTTATTTAAGCTGAGTCAAAAGGTATGTTACTGTCTATTTTTTTTTAACTTTTATTTTAGATTCCAGAGTACATGTGCAGGTTTGTTACGTGAGTAAATTGCATGTCATGAGGATTTGCTGTAGAGATTATTTTGTCACCTAGGTAATAAACATAGTATCTGATTATTGTCTTATTGAGTATAAAATTAATTTCCTACTTTGAAACATAAACTCGAAAAACTTTATTGTAAGGTTGTCAGACATAAATAATAAAAAAGTTTATGATGTTGAAGTTGAACAGACTTGGATTTTGAATCTCAACACTATAGGGAACTAGTTAAATGACCTCAGATAAATAGTTATTCATTATTCAGTCATTCATTCAACAATGTTATTGAGCTTCTACCACATGCCAGACATTTGTGCTAGACACTGTGTAAATAGCAGCACAGACATGATCCTTGTCCTCATTAGGGCTACAAACTAGCAGAAAAAATGCACATTAACTAAGTAAACACATGAGCTAACATTACTTTAAAATACTATTAGCTTTTATTTTCATTTATTTTTTTCTTTTCTCTCTCTCAAACGAGATCCTTTCACCAACACTGTAAAACATGTAAATTAGTATCCTCCAATACCTAGCCAATGCCTCTCACTGTCCAAACACAGAAGACAAGAATCTGGAAAAGGCAGCCTGCAAGAGTCAGTCATCCTGTAATTTATAATATAACTAGTCCCCTCCAGCTTCCAGAGAAGAGGATGAGTGATGACTGAATCTAGAGCAAAAAGGCCAAGGACTGGAGCAGAGTCCACTAATATTGCAGTCACATGGTCTATAAACTCACTGATTAATTACATCTAAAAATACATTTTTGAAAGTAATACAATATTAGTTACAAGCATTAGAGGCTTGAGGGCTATTTCATTTAATCTGAAAAACTGAGAAGAAGGAAAAAAGTATTTTTCTTTACCTAATCTAAACGTAGATTTGTCTGATTTCAAACCTGACATCTAATGTCCTTGGTGGCCTCTTAAAAAGTTTTCTTAACAGGGTTTTTGAATAATAACATTCTAAACAATAAAAAGAAGTATGTTTCAACATGAACTTTTTAAGTAGTGACCACTTCATTAGATTCCATTTTTAAAGTCTACATTGTTTTGGTATAGCTAAGCATTGGAGACTTTTTGAAATGCTATTTAAAATATTTGTTAGGCTGGAAAAAATGACATTGAGCAACAAATTTCATCATTATCTGGAACTTATTTATATTGCTTTGTGGGAAAATCCTTTGCTCAAGACATATTCAAGGACTTGAATATATTGATTGATGTGATTCAGTGACTCAAATTTTCCAAATGGTATTAGATTTTCATTCGGCAAATGTTCTATTCATTAATTTAATAGCCTCTGTGAGCTGTGTTTAACAGCCATTGGCCTATATGAAAAATTGATTGGAGTTTCTCTTTCTCTCAATATTTAAATAGAAGTTTCAGTAAGGACTATTTGTACAGACAAACTGAAAATGGCATTCTGTAGTCCTTAAAGCATAGATTGCGGTAAGCATTTAAGTTATTCATTAATGGATCAGACATTGCCACACAGCAGACTTAATCAAAATAGACTTAGGCAACTTGCAACTCTTCTTGTCTCACAAATGATGAAGAAAGAGAACCAGCCATTATCATCAAGGGGTATACTTAAGAAATCTGTGAACTTCTGAAGTCAGACATACTCACCAACCAGTTGCTTAACCTCAAGTCTGCCTGAGGAGTAAATTTTTGGCAGATCTGGAAAAGCATTGGCACCTGGTCCACCGTGAGGCCTGCAGTGCCACAGAATTGATAGTGATGAAGTTCACAATGTCCTGCTGATATACTTTCATCCAGAACTTTCCTGCAAAACATATATAATTATGTATAAAATCATGATATAGACACCAGACCCTGAGAGAAGTGCAGAGTTCTCATAATCATAATAATGATAGGTAACATTTATGCTAAATCCCTTCATGTGTACATGATATGATTTAATTTTTATAACAATCCTCTAAAGCAAATACTATGGTTTTCTCCATTTCACTGATAAGAGCATTGATAAAAAAAGAAAGTAAGTTATTTGCCAGATTCATACATCTAGTAAGGAGCAGAACCGTATTTGAATCCCCTGTCTAACTGAAGAGTATAAGGCTTATTCTACTGTGCTTCAACACCTTTCATAAATTCATTAATTCAGTTAATCTACAAATATTTATTGTGCTAGTAATTATAATGCCTGCCTGGTCAGGGTATCCATTATTAAATTTTAAAGTTTAATGCATAATATACACCAGCTAGAACACTATCATAATAATACTAGGGATGATTTTGATATTATTTAATAACATTTGACCAGAGGAATTTCTGAATGTTACCCAGCAAATCATTCCCTTCTTCCACAAGTTTCCCAACAACTATATACACAAAAAAGAATAATCAAAAGTATGCCTTTATTTGATGTTGCCCATCACACTTAAATCTCACAAGGCTGAGTTCTGATAAAATTGGGTTGAAAATGCAGCTTCAGCTTGAATTCTAACCAAAGCCTCTGTCTCTTTAAGCCAGAATATTGGTCTTGGGTTCCCAGGATCCTCTGGCCAGCCACAGGATATAACATCAAATGCAAGTGTTTATTATATACAGGAAAGAGAAAGATGCAAAGCCTTCTCTAAAGCCAAAACCCACTTAACATTCACTTATTAGCAGAAAAGGAATCAAGAGAAACTGAGACACAGCAGCACATGACTACTTAATACACAATGACCCCCACCCATGGTAACCATGGTATAATCATTTTCCTTCAATCTAAACAACTTGATTATAATTTCTTCTTAAGTAAAAGAAAGAAGGAAGGAGGAGGAGGAATGTTCCCCTGTTACAAGGAGGGTATTGAAAACTCTCCTCACCCTAAGAGGACTGTGTATTATCAAAACGTGATGACTTCATAGTCATCAGATTACTGGGGTAAAAACAACTCAATGAGTAACTGCATTGCAATCAAAATCAGTATCACAAATCCAGTTTCTGCTCAGTTTTCTCTCCCTCTGGGATAAATTTTTTCTATAACCTAAAAAAGTTATTTAACTTTCGGGCTCTAGAATATCATTTTTGAAATTACGAAATTTTATAAACTAATATTTAGGTTCCAAGAATCTACAATTTTCCAACTATTACCAAAATGATAGAAAGACGATGTATGAATTAGAGACCCAGAAGTAATGAAATAAGTACAAAACCTAGTGCCTCCTTTTAGGAAGTTTTTATTGGATCCCAGTTATGAAGAATGGAAGCAATCTTCCAAGATGTACAAACATTCAAAAGCAATATAACTAAATGAAAGTAGAGAAAATCCCAAAGACATCACTTTTCTCCATGTTAAAAACTAACTGGGCAGCTATCAACCATATTGTTATTCTCTATTGCCAGAGGGATCCTATGCAGAAACTTTTGGATCCAAATTAAACACATTCTCTAATCCCTGGGGATAGCTCAAGATTCTCCTTCCCACCAGCTCTATTGTCAAGAAGAAGAAGCTCTGATACATGTCAAGAACATTCCATTGTAAAGAGTAGAGCTTTGGGTAAAACAAGTGAATAAATTGTTTCCCCCTTGCATCATAATAACTTTGGGATGACTATTTCTCTCTCTTCCCACCCATAGTGGGTGCTTTTGGTGCCCCCCCCCCAAGATCACTTACCTAGGCTAGTGTGCCCATGCCCTGCCTGCTATGGGTATTGGCTGCAAAAGGTACACACTTGCTGTCTTCTCCAGGTAATTGCCCCTGACCAAGGAGGACTAGGAGATTGCCCTATTCCCTCTTAGGGACAGCCAGTGGCCAAAGACTGACTTGATCTGAGGGTACAAAAGACCAAATCAGTCCTCTTGTCTCAAGTCAAGAACATCTCTGTAGCGTACGTTGTTCCCCAAGGCTTCCTCATGCAGCCAGACTGAAACTAGTTTCCAGGATAGACAATTTCTTTGGTTAGCATTCTTTACTGCCCCACCCTGCTTCTCTCACTTCTCTTCTTTGGAGAGTACTCCATCAATCAATTGCTTGACAATAATCCTTATCATAGGGTCTGTATGTAGGACCTAAGACATGCCTATGAGACTGATGATGGGAGACAGAATTGAACCATCTTCTAAAAAAGTGTTGAACCTGTGACATTCAAGGAAGGTATGGTGAGGCTCATCATTCTGAGGAAGATATCTGTTTCTGTTCACTTCTCATACCTCTTCTCATAATCAGAGTAAAAAGATCCAGAAGGCTGAGATCATGATAATGGATTCAAAGAAATGGGGCCAAGAAGTCCACTTTGTCTTTAGATCTTATGTAGAAAAAGTTACTATGTGGTCTACCATAGCTCAGCACAAAGGAAGACCACATACATATTCAGCATTGAAATTATGGCTAATAGGAAGCAATGCCAATTTACTCAGAGGGTCTTTGAGTACTGACTGTCCCTATCATTATTGAACAGCAATAGTGAAGAGTGTTTCATTCAGGCCAAATCTCCCTCTTGCCATCTAGAGATCACTGGTACAAAATACTGCCCAACACCAGGCAGTATACAACGTAACATGAATTTACACACAGGGTGCTTGAACCAGTACTCAGTGGTTTCCTCTGATTCATGAAGGCTTGTGATCGCCCTCATAAGATGAAACTGGTAGAAAAATCCCATGACTAGAATCCAGAGAGAAGCCTAGACCAGGAAGAGATAGGGTTAATCTGTGTCCATCTGTTTTTTATTTTCTCCAACCCACTCTGTCAGCCACTACAAAATATTCCCATGTGTTCCTGGGTACTGTCAAATGAGACATCTGGAAACAAGCATTCTTTTTCAAACCATGATAACAATAGAGGAATTAGAAAAACTATGTTAAATGCTTCATTATTCTGATGGGAAAAATCTCTAGCAAGGAAAAGTATATTCAGGTCCATATTGGAAAGTGTTGTTCTACAGGGCTCGTCCCAGTATACAGGCTGGATTCTCAAGCTTTTGAAGGAGGTGGGGGGTGTGGTGCAAACAGGCAGGACTGATCAGGTGGTCACTGGAATCAAAAAACTCAAACCCAAAGCCAAGCAGTGTTTTGAGTTAAAAAAAAAAAAAAAAAGAATCAAGTCGGGGTTAAGGACCCCCAGGCTGTCTCCAATAAATAGACAACACCAGTGGAATTTTTTTAAGTACCAAAAAGAGAACATTTGAACAAATGAGACTCTATTAGAGTACACATGCATGTACTTAATTCTCTTAGTTTTAAGATATAATCATTCCCTAATCTCAGTTTAAACATAGTCATGAAGTCATAGAATTTAAACCTGGGTAGGAATTTTGGGCTTACCAAGAATAACTGTCATTTTACACTGAAACTCAGAATGGCTAAGGAATAGTAACATGGCTTCTGCTACCCAAGTTAATATACTTGGCACTATATCACATAATATGGCAACTCTAAACAAAATATGACAATCCCTAGAATTAGCTGTGGTCACCAATACCACCTATAAAATCTTAATTAAGCTACAATAACATAAATAAAGGTATTAACAATATCTCTTCTTAATAAAAATTAATGTATTAGGCACAGAGATGTTAGCTCTGTCTGTAACTATCAGGTCTTTCTTACAAATCAAAAGGAGCTATCATCTTTATCCATTGCATTTTTCATAACAAAAACTCATAACAAAAAAATGCAATGAAATTTAACAAAAATTAATTTTTATTGAATTAAAACAGTATTAAGGTATTGTTAATACCTTAATATAAATTATCTTCAGGTTAAAGTCAAGATACCATGAGACTGTCACAGTCTGGGTAGGCAGGGCACAATTGAAGGGAGCCGTAAACAAAGTGACCAGTCTGACAATTTTGCCTTTATTCTGGCCAACACCAGAAGAGTAACTTAACACTGAACTCCTTGATCTTCACAAGCTTCAAGCTGAGAAACAGAACTTTACTGGCATGCATTACCAACATTTTATAAGGATTCATGAGTTAGAATAACTGTTCCAAATAAAGGCCTATAGGAGAGTTAACCATTTCAATTTTGTGCCAGCAGGATAAGTACCAAGCATAAAGATGAGAATGAAATTAAAATTAAACAAAATCCCCAAACTCCACTAGAGCATCATCAGCTTTCATTCTGTCCCAACAGAGTGGAAGCCTTGGACTGCCCTCCTGACATCAAATAAAAATGGATGAATTTGCACTTACTCAGGGTTGCCAGGTAACCATCCCCATTTCCTCATTCATTAAAAGCTCTCCAGATGTGTAAATTCCACCTTACATCTCTATTATTTCTGCGGCACGTTACAAGTCCCCTTGGTGGATTTTAATGGGGATAAAGAAACCAGGCTGCACCTGGGCAAAGCTAATGCTCAGTCAAGGCTTTGGGATTTTTCTAGACAACCAGACACTCACAAGAAGAAAAACAGCAGATTCCATTTTCTTCTGCTTTGGAGACTTGTTTCTGACAACTCTCACTGAAAAGGGTAATTTTCCCACATGCTTCAATCAGCCTGCCACCCTATGTAAGCATTATTCCTCGGGTCAAATAAAGGCTGGAATAGCCTTTGGGAAACCATGAGTGACATTCCTTCCCTCTGCACTTCACTCTCCATGCCTCACCAAGCCACCTTAAGAAGGTGTTACTTTTAAAGCCTAGCTGGGGCTGTTCCTTACCCACTCAAGGCAGGTGGTATGTGCACATTAAGGAACTCCCACCCTGCTGGCACCGGAATGTGTCTTCCATTCATTCAATAAACACTGACAGTGTGCTTATGGTATGCCACACTGTGCTAGGTGCCAGGGATTAAGAGAAGAATCATAAAAGCCATGCCTACCCAGAGTTCCTCCTGCTGCAAGAATAACAGAGTCCAGTTGTCCTTCCCTAACTTTTTTTTTTTTTTTTTTTTTTTTTTTTTTATTTTTTTTTTTATTATACTTTAAGTTCTAGGGTACATGTGCATAACGTGCAGGTTTGTTACATATGTATACTTATGCCATGTTGGTGTGCTGCACCATCAACTCGTCAGCACCCATCAATTCATCATTTATATCATGTATAACTCCCCAATGCAATCCCTCCCTCCTCCCCCTCCCCTCCCCATGATAGACCCCAGGTGTGATGTTCCCTTCCCGAGTCCAAGTGATCTCATTGTTCAGTTCCCACCTATGAGTGAGAACATGCGGTGTTTGGTTTTCTCTTCTTGTGATAGTTTGCTAAGAATGATGGTTTCCAGCTGCATCCATGTCCCTACAAAGGACGCAAACTCATCCTTTTTTATGGCTGAATATTCCATGGTGTATATGTGCCACATTTTCTTAATCCAGTCTGTCACAGATGGACATTTGGGTTGATTCCAAGTCTTTGCTATTGTGAATAGTGCCGCAATAAACATACGTGTACATGTGTCTTTGTAGTAGACTAATTTATAATCCTTTGGGTATATACCCAGTAGTGGGATGGCTGGGTCATGGTACATCTAGCTTTGACAAACTGAGAGAAACAAGAAATGGGGAAAGGATTCCCTATTTAATAAATGGTGCTGGGAAAATTGGCTAGCCATAAGTAGAAAGCTGAAACTGGATCCTTTCCTTACCCCTTATACGAAGATTAATTCAAGATGGATTAGAGACTTAAATGTTAGACCTAATACCATAAAACCCTAGAAGAAAATCTAGGTAGTACCATTCAGGACATAGGCATGGGCAAGGACTTCATGTCTAAAACACCAAAAGCAACGGCAGCAAAAGCCAAAATTGACAAATGGGATCTAATTAAACTTAAGAGCTTTTGCACAGCAAAAGAAACTCATCAGAGTGAACAGGCAACCTACAGAATGGGAGAAAATTTTTGCAACCTACTCATCTGACAAAGGGCTAATATCCAGAATCTACAAAGAACTCAAACAAATATACGAGAAAAACAAAAAAACAAACCCATCAAAAAGTGGGGAAAGGATATGAACAGACATTTCTCAAAAGAAGATATTCATACAGCCAACAGACACATGAAAAAATGTTCATCATCACTGGCCATCAGAGAAATGCAAATCAAAACCACAATGAGATACCATCTCACACCAGTTAGAATGGCAATCATTAAGAAGTCAGGAAACAACAGGTGTTGGAGAGTGTGGAGAAATAGGAACACTTTACACTGTTGGTGGGATTGTAAACTAGTTCAACCATTATGGAAAACAGTATGGCAATTCCTCAAGGATCTAGAACTAGATGTACCATATGACCTAACTTTTATTTGTTTGTTTATTTCAGACTGGGGCCTTGGAAAAAACTATTCAACCTTTTTTCCAGCATATGCCTATATTAAGACATTCCTGTCCCTTTTGGAGGCTCTATTATACCTGAATATTCCTATGGTCATGACTAGAAATCTTCTTGATGCTGAACATCATCTGACTTGTCAGGCAAAGCAGGAGTTTGTTCCCTAAAAAGCCTGTGAAGCCTATGGCTCTGAAGGACAGTGGTGAGGGAGGAGGCAGCTGTGCTCCATGCAGTGCTCCAGGCAATGCCCCATGCACTAGAGCTTTCCTTCAGAAATCTCCCTGGATATCTGAATTCACTTCACTAGATTAATATATGGTAAGATACTAATAAAATACAATCCTAAAACGTCTGCATTTAAAAGTACTGTAGACTTCGTCTATCACAGCATAGAGACACAGAGTTTTACAAGGCCACAATGACTGCAGAAAACCTTGGGATATTGGGGAGTGCTTGTGTCCAATAACATGGTAGGCACTAACCCAAAGGAGGGCTGACTGCAGGACTCCAGAGGCCACGCAGCCTGGCAAGCTGAACAAGAGAACCCTAGGAGAGGAGGATATTTGGGTGCTTCTAAGATTACACCAAACAAGTGTTGCTCATTCTAGAAGCCCTGTCCCAGCAGCTGCTCTTGCTGGAGTAATTTCTGTGGCATAATTCACACCTTCACTTGCCACAGAGAAAATGAAACAAGTGAATGATGGTCTGTGCTCTACTTCTGATGTGGTAGTCTCTTTGGGGTTTTCTAGAATTCCTTAAAAAGAAGGCGTTTTTATTCATAAAGAGTTTCAATAAATATGTTTGTACAATATACAGAAGGAGAGACTAATGAAAATTTATTAATATCTTTATCTGCTACCATGTTTAACTTGATTTTGCTTCAAAGTCATATTTTTTAAGTGCTGTCAGGATAAGGAAGGACAAGCGAGGATGGGGATGGGGCCATGAGAAAGTGAAGACTATAGGATCCTAAAAGAAATCAAGCTTAGGTTTAAAAGAAATCAGGTAGTGGTAATAACAGAAATATAAAGTCTGCTCCTCTATTACATTTTTAAATCAACTCACCAGTCTTCATATAGTATCCATTCTGTTCAAGTCACCATGAGAAATAAAAGATATAGTCCCTATCTTCAGGGAGGAGAGGTAGAAGTGAGGAAAAGACACGCAATTTTTTTAATTTCAGAGCAATATGCCATAAGTGCCAAATGAGTGATACAGATAATCAGTTACATCTCAAATATGTTCACCTCTTTATTTCCATTACTACCTCACTAGTACCAGCCACCATCATCTCTTACCTTTAATAGGTGCAGAAACTTCCTAACTGGCTTTCTTTAATCTTCCTTTGCCTCCTGCAGTCTATCCTTCTCACAAGAGTCAAAAAGATCTTTCATGAAATCCAAATATACTCTGTCATAGCCCTGCTTGATGATAAAGGCTTCCCATTGATGTCAAGAAAAGTTCACCATTTTTAAAACATTCTATTTAGCCCTGCATAATCCAGCCCCACTCTTCCCCTCAACCTCATCTCTCTGTGCTCTCTCCCTCACTTGCCTGACTCCAAATACATTGGGCTTTTCTTTGTTCCTGAAATGCTTTAAGTTCTTCCAAGTTTCAGAATACCACACTGTTCCCTATAACTAGAACCTACTGCCTTCTTCCCCTCCTAATTCATCCTCTCCAACAATCAGGACACGAACTAAAAGTCATTGTCTCAAGGAGATCTTCCATGGATCCCCCCTCTAGAATGGTCCCCATTGTCCTTTCCCACAGTATCTTCTACTTTTTCCTCATGTAACTTACCTCAGTTGACTATATGCTCAAGGAAATGTTGGTTTGTTTTTTCACTGCTTTTAAACAAATACAACTTTCAATAAATATTTGATCAATGACCACTTTTCAAAGAATAGTTAAACTAGAAGATCAGAGGAGGTACCAGAGCACTAGCAGTTGAGGTAGTGAGGGAAGACTTTACAAACGAATTAGGGTTAGAGTTGAGTCTTCGATATTAAGTAAGAGGCTAATGGATGGAGAAAGATGGAAAGAAATGATAAAGCAAGCATTTATAGGGTGGCTTTGGTCATGGTTATAAGGCTGAACAAAATCCTGTGCCATTTTTCAGGTTGGTTCCATTTTTATCTGACTTTTTATACAGAAAACTTAATGAATAACAAGTCAAGTTTTCAAAAATCAATACAATTACTTTCTTAATAGTAATCCCAATCGATTTCATGACATTGCTGTCATCACTTCATATGTTTAAGTTAATATTTAAACAGAAAACCAATGTAGATTTAAAGTGATTTCACCATGAACTGCTAAAGAATTGATATGATAATACTATCCACACATTAGCTGTTAAAAGTGGGAGGGAGAAAACAGATGAAATGGAAGTGAAAATAACATTGGCATATGTGAGCAAAGCCTATACAGTTTGTGTAGGCCAAAGTTGATGGAAAAACTTAAACATAATTCAAAATTGTCTGCCATGCAGTTTTAAAATAAAATTAATTTTAAATAATATTTACCTGATTGAAGTGAGTTGTAAAAATATTTTGTATAAGAGACCACACTCTAAGAAATTGGAGGAAAATATATTGATCACAGAGGGAGTCTTCTCAAAGCTGAGTCTTCTCAAAGAGAATTGTAATATCAAAACTTACAGAATGCAGCAAAAGCAGTTCTAAAGGAAAATTCATAGTAATAAATGTGTACATTAGAAAACAGAAAGACCTCAAACAATCTAATGCTACTCTTCAAGGAACTAGAAAAAGAAGAAAAAAACTAAGCCCAAGATCTGTAAAAGGAAGAAAATAATAAAGATCACAGCAAATATAAATAAATAGAGACTAGAAAAACAAAAAAAAAAAATCAGCTAAACTAAGAGTTGGCTTTTTGAAAAGATAAAATTTGACAAACCTGGCCTGGCACAGTGGCTCACACCTGTAATCCCAGCACTTTGGGAAGCTGAGGCAGGTGGATCACTTGAGGTCAGGAGTTCAAGAGCAGCCTGGTCAACATGGTGCAACTCCATCTCTACTAAAAGTACAAAAATTAGCCAAACTTGGTAGCAGATGCCTGTAATCCCAGCTACTCAGGAAGCTGAGGCTAAAGAATTGCTTGAACCCAGCAGGCAGAAGTTGCCATGAGCTGAGATGGCACCACTGCACTCCAGCCTGGGCGACAGAGTGAGGATCTGTCTTAAAAAAACAACAAACCTTTAGCTAAACTAACCAACAGAAAAGAGAGACTCAAATAAATAAAATTACAAATGAAAGAGGAGACTTTACAATTAAGACCACAGAAATACCAAGCATTGTAAGAGACTACCATGAATAATTATAGACCAGCAAATTGGATAACATAGAAGAAATGGATAAATTTCTAGAAATACACAACCTGCCAAGACTGAATCATGAATAAACAGAAAATCTGAGCAAAACAATTATGACTAAGGAGATTGAAGCAGTAATCAAAACCTCCCAACAAACAAAAGCCCATGACAATGTAGCTTCATGGATTAATTCTTATGAACATGTTGAGAATTAATGCCTATCCTTCTCAAACTCTCAAAAAATTGAAGAGGAGGGAACACTTTTTCTTTTAAAAATTTTTATTTCCGTAGGTTTTTGGGGAATGGGTGTTGTTTGATTACACGAGTAAGTTCTTTAGCAGTGATTTGTGAGGTTTTGGTGCACCCATCACCCAAACAGTATACACTGTACCCAATTTGTAGTCTTTCATTGCTCACCCACCTCCCATTCTTTCTCCCCAAGTCCCCAGAGTTCATTGTATTATCCTTATGCCTTTGCATCCTCATAGCTAAGCTCCCAATTATGAGTAAGAACATACAATGTTTGCTTTTCCATTCCTGAGTTACTTCACTTAGAATGACAGTCTCCGGTTCCACCCAAATTGCTGCAAATGCTATTATTTTATTCCTTTTTGGCTGAATAGTATTCCATGGGGTGTGTGTGTGTGTGTGTGTGTGTGTGTGTGTGTATGCCACAATTACTTTATCCACTCAATGATTGATGGACATTTTGGCTGGTTCCATATTTTGGCAATTAAGAGTTGTGTGGCTATAAACATGTGTGTGCAAGTATCTTTTTGTATAATGACCTTTTTTCCTCTGGGTAGATACCCAGTAGTGGGATTGCTGAATAAAATGTTAGTTCATTTTTAGTTATTTGAGGAATCTCCACACTGTTTTCCATAGTGGCTGTACTAGTTTACATTCCCACCAGCAGTGTAAAAGTGTTCCCTTTACATAATATCCACATCAACATCCATTATTTTTAATTTTTTGGTTATGGCCATTTTTGCAGAAGTAAGATGGTATCACATTGTGGTTTGATTTGCATTTCCCTGATCATTAGCAATGCTGAGCATTTTTAATATGTCTGTTGGCCATTTGTATATCTTCTTTTGTGAACTGTCTATTCATGTCCTTAGCCCATTTTTTGATGGATTTGTTTGTTTTATTCTTCCTGATTTGTTTGAGTTCCTTGTAGATTCTGGATATTACTCCTTTGGCAGATGTATAGATTGTGAAGACTTTCTCTCACTCTGTGGGTGGTCTGTTTACTGATTGTTTATTTGCTGTGCAGAAACTTTTTAGTTTAATTAAGTCCCATATATTTATTTTTGTTTTTGCTGCATTTGCTTTTGTGTTCTTGGACATGAAGTCTTTGCCTAAGCCAATGTCTAGAAGTGTTTTTCTGATGTTATCTTCTAGAAATTATACGGTTTCAAGTCTTATATTTAAGTATTGATCCATACTCAGTTGATTTTTGTATGAGGTGACAGATGAGGATCCAGTTTCTTTCTTCTATTGGATACTGGCTTTCCAATTATCCCAACACCATTTGTTGAATAGGGCATTCTTTCCCTACCTTACGTTTTGTTTGCTTTGTCAAACATCAGTTGGATGTATGTATTTCGCATTATTTCTGGGTTCTTTATTGTTTCATTGGTCTATTTGCATATTTTTATACCAGTACAATGCTGTTTTGGTGACAATGACCTTATAGTGTAGGTTGATGTCAGGTAATGTGATGCCTCCAGATTTCTTCTTTTTGCTTAGTCTTGAGGATGGAGTGCTTTTAAACTCATTTCATGAAGCCAGCATTACCCTCATACCAAAGTTAGACAAGAACATGAAATCAAGCCAATAACTCTGATGTGGATGGATGCAAAAAACTTCAACAAAATCCTAGGAAACCCAATTCAACAGCACATTAAAAGACATTCATCGTGACTAAGTGGGACTTATCCCTGAGATGAAAAAGTGGTGCAACATATACAAATCAATAAACATGATGCATCACATTAATATAATGAAAGATTAAAATCACATGATTATCTCAATAGATGCAGAGGAAGCATTTGACAAAATACAATATATTTTTATAATTAAAAAAGACACTTGTCAACCACTTAAGCACAAAAGAAAGTACCTCAACATAATAAAGAAAATATAGGACAAACCCACAATAAACATCATACTTACCAATGGAAAGGTGACAGTTTTTCTTTAAGATTAGGAACAAGACAAGAATGTCCACCCTTGCCACATCTATTAACTACAATATCCAAAGTCATAGCCAGAGCAATTAGAGAAGCTAAAGAAAAAAAAGGATCCAAATTGGAAAGAAAGAAGTCAAATTATCTCTCTTTTCAGATGGCATGATCTCATATGTAGAAAATCCTAAAGATTCCATCAGAATTGTTAGAATTAATAAACTAATTTAGTAAAGTTGTAGGATACTAAACAAATATGCAAAATTAGTTGTGTTTCTGTACACTAACAATAAACTACCTAAAAAAGAGACATTAAGAAAAGAATCCCATTTATCATCAAAAAGAATAAAATACTCAGGAATAAATTTAACAAAGAGGTGAAAGATATGTATACTAAACAATGAGACCCTGATAAAAGAAAGTGAAGAAGACACAAATAAATGAAAAGACATCCCATGTTCATGGATTGATTAAGTTAATATTGCTAAAATGTTCATACCATCCAAAGTGATCTATAGGTTCAATGCAATTCTTATCAAAATTCCAATGTCACTCCTCACAGAAATAGAAAAAAAGCCACTACAATTTGTATGAGACCAAAAAAGACCCCAAATGGCCAAAACAATCTGCAATTAAAAAAACACAAGAAACAAAAACCAAAAAAACAAAGCTGGAGATATCACACTACCTGGTTTCAAAGTTCACCACAAAGCTATAGTAACAGTATGGTACTGGCATAAAAACATTCACATAGGCCAATGGAACAGAATAGATAGCCCCAAAATAAACTTACACATATGTGGTTGATAATCTTTGAAACAGAAACCAAGAATACACAACAGGGAAAGGATAGGGTCTTCAACAAATGGTGCTATGAAAATTGGATATCTTCAGGCAAATGAATGAATTGAATCCTTATTGTACACTATACACAAAAATTACCTCAAAATGAATTGAAAAATTAAATAAATGTAAGACCAGAAACTGTAAAACTCCTAGAAGGAAACATAGAGAAAAAGCTCCTTGACATTACTCTTGGCAATAATTTTTTTGGATATGATTCCCAAAGCACAGACAATGAAAACAAAAGCCAACAAGGGAACTATATCAACTAAAAATCTTATGCATAAGAAAGAAAACAACCAATAAAATGAAAAGACAACTTACAGAATGGGAGGAAACATTTAAAAACAATATATCTGACAAAGGGTTAATATCCAAAATACATAAATAACATATACAACTCAACAGCAAAAAATCATATAACCCAATTTAAATAAAAGCAATATACCTGAATAGAAATTTTTCAAAAGAGCACACACAAATGCCCAATAGGTATATGAAAAAGTGCTCAACACCACTAATCATCACAAAAATGCAAATCAAAACCACAATGAGAATCACCTCACACTTGTTAGAATGGCTATTATTAAAAAACACAAGAGATAGCAAGTGTTGGTAAAGATGTAGAATAATGTGAACTGTTGTACACTGTTAGTAGAAATATAAATTTGTACCATTTTCCATTATGGAAAATGGTAGGGAGATTCCTTAAAAATTAAAAACAGAACTACCAAAAAGGTAAGTGAGAGCCCTTCAACAGTCCACATTCCCACCGTGGACTTCTACAATCCTAGCTATGAGAGAGTCCCTCAACCATCTTTGCGCCCTGAAATTAACATATGGAGCTGCCAGGAGATTACACAATCTAACTGTGATGGCACAGTTAGAGAGAAGGAGCCCGTGCT
>NW_022143899.1:0-41067 GCF_007565055.1 Rhinopithecus roxellana
AATGTGGTAAGATTTTTCTTCTATCTTTCCAGCTCATGGGTATTGCCCCATTTTCCAAGATCTGGAGTGGGGGTGGGCAGTACTATTACCGAATGGGTAACACTCCCCAGACCTCACCGTGGATCCCTTCCAATATTTGTCCGCATATAAATGATCAAACAAATGCAAAGCAAAATAGCATAGCTTATTCCAGCGATACAGAAGAGCCCACTAGCGCCACCAGCTGCACAGGCCTTGGAAGTGGCCTTGCCAACATCCAGAGGGCTCTGAGCCTTGCTCAAGAGCAGCCTTATGCGATCAGGGTCTGGGTCGTCCCTCTCCTGCATGGCCTATGCCAACACATCACCAAGAAGTTTCTAAGAAAGTTTTCTAGTTTTCATCTGAGGATGTTTCCTCTGTCACCGTAAGCTTCATTGCGCTATGAAGTATCTAAATACAGATTTGCAGAAAACTGTGTTAACAAACTGATCACTGAAGAGAAACGTGTAACTCTGTGAGTTGCATTCACACATGGCAATGCAGTTTCTCAGAAGGCTTCTTTCCACTTTTAATCTGAGGATATTTCCTTTTTCACCATAGCCGTCAATGAGCTCCCAAATATCACTTTGCAGAATGCACAACAACAGTGTTATCAAACTGTTTGAAGAAGGAAGGGTGGAACTCTGTGTGATGAAGTCACACATCAGAAAGCAATCTCTCAGAAAGCTTCTCTCTAGTTATTATGTGAGGATACTTCCTTTTTCACCATGGGCCCCTATGGGCTCCCAAATATCACTTTGCAGAATCCAAGACAACAGTGTAGCAAACTGTTCCAAGAAGGAAAGGCTGGAACTCTGTGTGATGAAGTCACACATCAGAAAGCAAACTCTCAGAAAGCTTCTCTCTAGTTATTAAGTGATGATACTTCCTTTTCACCATGGGCCCCTATGGGCTCCCAAATATCACTTTGGCAGTTTCCCACGAATAGAGTGTTAGCAAACTGCTTCCTGAGGACTAAGTTGTAAGTCTGTGAGATGAACTCACTGGTCAGAAAGAAGTTTCTCAGAAAGTTTCTTTCACGTTATGAACTGATGAAATTTCCTTTATCAGCATAGGCCTCAATGCGATCCAAAGAAGCCCTTCTCAGGTTCCTCAAAGACAGTGTTAATAGACTGCTCCACGAAACATAAGTGTATCTCTGTGAGATGAATTCACACATTACTAAGAAGTTTCTCAAAAAGCTTCTTTCTAGTTTTCATCTGAGGATATTTCTTTGTCACCGTAAGCTTCATTGCACTATGAAGTGTCTAAATGCAGATTTCCACGAAACAGTGTTAACAAACTGAACACTGAAGAGGAAAGTGTAACTCTGTGAGTTGCATTTACACATGGCAATGCAGTTTCTCAAAATGCTTCTTTCCACTTTTAATCCGATGTTATATCCTATATCACCATAGCCCTCAATGAGCTCCCAGTATCACTTTGCAGAATACACGACAACAGTGTTAGCAAACTGTTCCAAGAAGGGAGTGCGGAATGCGGTGTGATGAAGTCACACATCAAAAAGCAATCTCTCAGAAAGCTTCTCTCTAGTTTTTATGTGAAGATACTTCCTTTTTTCACAATGGGCCCCTATGGGCTGCCAAATATCCCTTTGCAGAATCCACGACAACAGTGTTAGCAAACTGTTCCAAGAAGGGAAGGGTGGACTTATGTGTGATGAAGTCACACATCAGAAAACAATCTCTCAGAAAGCTTCTCTCTAGTTATTATGTGAGGATATTTCCTTTTTCACCATGGGCCCCTTCGGGCTCCCAAATATCACTTTGCAGTTTTAAACAAAAAGAGAGTCAGCAAACTGCTTCCTGAGGTCTAAGATGAATGTCTGTGAGATGAACTCACTGATTAGAAAGAAGTTTCTCAGAAAGCTTCTTTCACTATTTGAACTGATGAAAATTCCTTTATCAGCGTAGGCCTCAATGCGATCCAAAGAAGCCCTTCTCAGGTCCCTCAAATACAGTGTTAATGGACTGCTCCACGAAACATAAGTGTAACTCTGTGAGATGAATTCACACATCACCAAGAAGTTTCTCACAAAGCTTCGTTCTCGTTTTCATCTGAGGATATTTCTTCTGTCACTGTAAGCTTCATTGCGCTATGAAGTATCTAATTGCAGATTTCCAGAAAACTGTGTTAACAAACTGATCACTGAAGAGAAACGTGTAACTCTGTGAGTTGCATTCACACATGGCAATGCAGTTTCTCATAAGGCTTCTTTCCAGTTTACTCTGAGGATATTTCCTTTTTCACCATAGCCCTCAATGAGCTCCCAATATCACTTTGCAGAATGCACGACAACAGTGTTAGCAAACTGTTCCAAGAAGGGAAGGGTGGAACTCTGTGTGATGAAATCACATATCGGAAAGCAATCTCTCAGAAAGCTTCTCTCTAGTTATTATGTGAGGATACTTCCTTTTTCACCATGGGATCCTATGGGCTCCCAAATATCAGTTTGCAGAATACACGACAACAGTGTTAGCAAACTGTTCCAAGAAGGGAATGGTGGAACTCTGTGTGATGAACTCACACATCAGAAAGCAGTCTCTCAGAAAGCTTCTCTCTAGTTATTATGTGAGTATATTTCCTTTTTCACCATGGGACCCTATGGGCCCCCAAATATCACTTTGCAGCTTCCACGAAAAGATGTTAGGAAACTGCTTCCTGAGGTCTAGGTTGTAAGTCTGTGAGATGAATTCACTTATCAGAAAGAACTTTCTCAGAAAGCTTCTCTCACTTTTTGAACTGATGAAATTTCCTATATCAGTGTAGGTCTCAAAGCGATCCAAGGAAGCCCTTCTCAGATTCCTCAAAGACAGTGTTAATGGACTGCTGCGCGAAACATAAGTGTAACTCTGTGAGATGAATTCACACATCAGCAAGAAGTTTCTCAGAAAGCTTCTTTCTAGTTTTCATCTGAGGATATTTCTTTTGTCACCGTAAGCTCCATTGCGCTATGAAGTATCTAATTGCAAATTTCCAGAAAACTGTGTTAAAAAACTGCCCACTGAAGAGAAACGTGTAACTCTCTGGGTTGCATTCACACATGGCAATGCTGCTTCTCAGAAGGCTTCTTTTCAGTTTCAATCAGAGGATATTTCCTTTTTCAACATAGCCCTCAGTGTTACACCATAGCCCTCAATGAGCTCCCAAATATCACTTTGCAGAATACACGACAACAGTGTTAGCAAACTGTTCCCAGAATGGAAGGGAGGAACTCTGTGTGATGAAGTCACATATCCGAAAGCAATCTCTCAGAAAGCTTCTTTCTTGTTTTTATGTGCGGATACTTCCTTTCTCACCATAGCCCTCAATGAGAGCCCAAATATCACTTTGCAGAATCCACGACAACAGTTTTAGCAAACTGTTCCAAGAAGGGAAGGGTGGAACTCTGTCTGATAGAATCACATATCAAAAAGCAATCTCTCAGAAAGCTTCTCTCTAGTTCTTATGTGAGGATACTTCTTTTTTCACCATGGGCCCCTAAGGGCTCCCAAATATCACTTTGCAGAATCCACGACAACAGTGTTAGCAAACTGTTCCAAGAATGGACGGGTGGAACTCTGTGTGATGCAGTCACACATCACAAATCAATCTATCAGAAAGCTTCTCTCTACTTATTATGTGAGGATATTTCCTTTTTCAGCATGGTCCAATATGAGCTCCTAAATATCACTTTGCAGTTTCCACGAAAAGAGTGTTAGCAATCTGCTTCCTGAGATCTATGTTGTAAATCTGTGAGATGAACTCACTGATCAGAAAGAAGTTCCTCAGAAAGCTTCTTTCACGTTTGGAAGTGATGAAATTTCCTTTATCACCGTAGGCCTCAATGCGATCCAATGAAGCCCTTCTCAGGTTCCTCAAAGACAGTGTTAATGGACTGCTCCACGAAACATAAGTGTAACTTTGAGAGATGAATTCACACATCACCAAGAAGTTTCTAAGTAAGCTTCTTTCTAGTTTTCATCTGAGGATATTTCCTTTGTCACCGTAAGCTTCATTGCGCTATGAAGTATCTAAATACAGATTTGCAGAAAAATGTGTTAACAAACTGATCACTGAAGAGAAACGTGTAACTCTGTGAGTTGCATTCACACATGGCAATGCAGTTTCTCAGTAGGCTTCTTTCCAGTTTTCATTTGAGGATATTTCCTTTTACACCATAGCCCTCAATGAGCACCCAAATATCACTGTGCAGAATCCACGATAACAGTGTAAGCAAACTGTTCCAAGAAGGGAAGGGTGGAACTCTGTGTGATGAAGTCACACATCAGAAAGCAATCTCTCAGAAAGCTTCTCTCTAGTTTTTATGTGAGGATACTTCCTTTTTAACCATGGGCCACTAAGGCCTCCCAAATATCACTTTGCGGAGTCCACGACAACAGTTTTTGCAAACTGTTCCAAGAAGGGAAGGGTGCAACTCTGTGTGATGAAGTCACAAATCAGAAAGCAATCTCTCAGAAAGCTTCTCTCTAGTTATTATGTGAGGATATTTCCTTTTTCACCATGGGCCCCTATGGACTCCTGAATATCATTTTGCAGTTTCCACGAAAAGAGTGTTAGCAAACTGCTTCCTGAAGTCTAAGTTGTAAGTCTGTGAGATGAACTCATTGATCAGAAAGAAGATTCACAGAAAGCTTCTTTTACGTTTTGAACTGATGAAATTTTCTTTCTCAGCGTAGGCCTCAATGCGATCCAAACAAGCCCTTCTCAGGTTCCTCAAGACAGTGTTAATGGACTGCTCCATGAAACATAAGTGTAACTCTGTGAGATGAATTCACACATCACCAAGAAGTTTCTAAAATTGCTTCCTTATAGTTTTCGTCTGAGGATATTTCCTTTTTCACCGTAAGCTTCATTACGGTATGAAGTATCTAATTGCAGATTTTCCCATAACTGTGTTAACAAACTGATCACTGAAGAGTTACGTGTAACTCTGTGAGTTTCATTCACAAATGGCAATGCAGTTTCTCAGAAGGCTTCTTTCCAGTTTTAGTCTGAGGATATTTCCATTTTCACCATAGCCCTCAATGAGTTCCCAAATATCACTTTGCAGAATCCACGACAACCGTGTCAGCAAATTGTTCCAAGAAGCGAAGGGTGGAACTCTGTGTGATGAAGTCACATAACAGAAAGGAAACTCTCAGAAAACTTCTCTCTAGTTTTAACGTGATGATACCTCCTTTTTCATCATGGGTCCTATGGGCTCCCAAATATCACTTTGCAGAATCCACGACAACAGTGTTAGCAAACTGTGACAAGAAGGGAAGGGGGAACTCTGTGTGATGAAGTCACACATCAGAAAGTAATCTCACAAAGCTTCTCTCTAGTTATTATGTGAGGATATTTCTTTTTTCACCTTGGGCCCCTATGGGCTCCAAATAACACTTTCCAGTTTCCACGAAAAGTGTGTTAGCAAACTGCTTCCTGAAGTCTATGCTGTAAGTCTGTGAGATGAACTCACAGATCAGAAAGACGTTTCTCAGAAAGCTTCTTTCACGTTTTGAACTGATGAGATTTCCTTTATCAGCGTAGGCCTCAATGCGATCCAAAGAAGCCCTTCTCAGGTTCCTCAAAGACAGTGTTAATGGAATGCTCCACGAAACATAAGTGTAACCCTGTGAGATGAATTCACACATCACAAAGAAGTTCCTAAGAAAGATTCTTTCTAGTTTTCATCTGAGGATATTTCCTTTGTCAACGTAAATTTCCTTGCGCTATGAAGTATCTAAAGGCAGATTTCCAGAAAACTATGATAACAAACTGATCACTGAAGAGAAACGTTAACTCTGTGAGTTGCATTCACACATTACAATGCAGTTTCTCAGATGGCTTCTTTCCAGTTTTAATCTGAGGATATTTCCTTTTTCACCACAGCCCTCAATAAGCTCCCAAATATCACTTTGCAGAATCCATGACAACAGTGTTATCTAACTGTTCCCAGAAGGGAAGTGTGGAACTCTGTGTGATGAAGTCACACATCAGAAAGCAATCTCTCAGGAAGCTTCTCTCCAGTTTTTATGTGAGCATATTTCCTTATTCACCCTGGGCCCCTATGGGCTCCGAATTATCACTTTGCAGAGTCCACGACAATAGTGTTAGCAAACTGTTCCTAGAAGGGAAGGGTGGAACTCTGTGTGATGAAGTCACACATCAGAAAGCAATCTCTCAGGAAGCTTCTCTCTAGTTATTATGTGAGGATATTTCCTTTTTCACAATGGGCCCCTATGGTCTCGCAAATATCAATTTGCAGATTTCACGAATAGAGAGTTAGCAAACTGCTTCCAGAAATATCCTCCTATAATCTGCAATGGGATACTTCTTAGTGCAATGAAGCTTACGGTGACAAATGAAATATCCTCAGATGAAAACTATGAAGAAGCTTTTTTAGACACTTCTTGGTGATGTGTGAATTCATCTCAAAGAGGTCCACTTATGTTTCGTGGAGCAGTCCATTAACACTGCCTTTGAGGAACCTGAGAAAGGTTTCTTTGTATCGCATTGAGGCCTATGCTGAGAAAGAAAATATCATCAGTTCAAAACGTGAAAGAAACTTTCTGAGAAACTTCTTTGTGATCTGTGAATTCACCTCACAGAGTTACAGCTTAGTCCTCAGGAAGCAGTTTGCTAACCCTCTTTTCGTGAATTCTGCAAAGTGATCTTTGGTAGCCGGTAGGGGCCCATGGTGAAAAAGGAAATATCCTCAGATAATAACTAGAGAGAAGCATTCTGAGAGATTGCTCTCTGATGTGTGACTTCATCACACTGAGTTCCACCCTTCCCTGCTTGGAACAGTATGCTACACACGGTTGTCGTGGATTCTGCAAAGTGATATTTGGGAGCTCATGGAGGGCAATGGTGAAAAAGGAAATATCCTCAGGTCAAAACTGGAAAGAAGCCTTCTGAGAAACTGCATTGCGATGTATGAATGCAACTCACAGAGTTACACGATTCTCTTCAGTCATCAGTTTGCTCACACAGTTTTCTGGAAATCTGCCATGGGATACATCTTAGCGCAATGAAGCTTACCGTGACAAAGGAAATATCCTCAGATGAAAACAAGAAAGAAGCTTTCTTAAACACTTCTTGGTGATGTATGAATTCATCTCACACAGTTCCACGTATGCTTCGTGTAGCAGTCCAGTATTAATGTCTTTGAGGAATTTGAGAAGGGTTTCTTTGGATCGCATTGAGGCCTACACTGAGAAATAACATATCATCAGTTCAAAAAGTGAAAGAAGTTTTCTGAGAAACTTTTTGTGATCTGTGAATTCACCTCACAGAGTTACAGATTAGTCCTCTGGAAGCAGTTTGCTAACACTCTTTTCGTGGAATCTGCAATGTGATTTTGGGAGCCCATAGGGGCCAAGGGTGAAAAAGGAAATATCCTCAGATACTAACTCGAGAGAAGCTTTCTGAGAGCTTGCTTTCTGATGTGTGACTTCACCACACAGAGTTCCACCCTTCCCTTCTTGGAACAGTTTGCTAACACTGTTGTCGTGGATTCTGCAAAGTGATATTTGGGAGCTCATGGAGGGCAATGGTGAAAAAGGAAACATCCTGAGATCAAAACTGGAAAGAAGCCTTCTGAGAAACTGTATTGCGATGTGTGAACGCAACTCAAAGAGTTACACGTTTCTCTTCAGTCATCAGTTTGCTAACACAGTTTTCTGGAAATCTGCAATGGGATACCTCTTAGAGCAATGAAGCTTACAGTGACAAAGAAAATATCCTCAGATGAAAACTAGAACCAAGCTTTCTTAGACACTTCTTGGTGATGTGTGAATTCATTTCACAGAGTACCACTTATGTTTCGTGGAGCAGTCCATTAAGACTGTCTTTGAGGAACTTGAGAAGGGTTTCTGTGGATCGCATTGAGGCCTACGCTGAGAAAGAAAATATCATCAGTTCAATATGTGAAAGGAGATTTCTGAGAAACTTCTTTGTGATCTGTGTATTCTCCTCACAGAGTTACAGATTAGTACTCAGGAAGCAGTTTGCTAGCGCTCTTTTCGTAGAATGTGCAAAGTGATCTTTGGTAGCCCATAGGGGCCCATGGTGAAAAAGGAAATATCCTCAGATAATAACTAGAGAGAAGCATTCTGAGAGATTGCTCTCTGATGTGTGACTTCATCACAATGAGTTCCACCCTTCCCTGCTTGGAACAGTTTGCTCACACTGATGTCGTGGATTCTGCAAAGTGATATTTGGGAGCTCATGGAGGGCAAAGGTGAAAAAGGAAATATCCTCAGATCAAAACTGGAAAGAAGCCTTCTGAGAAACTGCATTGCGATGTGTGAATGCAACTCACAGAGTTACACGTTTCCCTTAAGTCATCAGTTTGATAACACAGTTTTCTGGAAATCTGCATTGAGATGCTTCTTAGCGCAATGAAGCTTCCGGTGACAAATGAAATATCCTCAGATGAAAACTAGAAAGAAGCTTTCTTAGACACTTCTTGGTTCTGTGTAAATTCATCTCACAGAGTTCCACATATGTTTCGTGGAGCAGTGCATTATCACTGTCTTTGAGGAACCTGAGAAGGGTTTATTTGGATCGCATTGAGACCGACGCTGAGAAAGAAAATATCATCAGTTCAAAACGTGAAAGAAGTTTTCTGAGAAACATCTTTGTGATCTGTGAATTCACCTCACAGAGTTACAGCTTAGTCCTCAAGAAGCAGTTTCCTAACACTCTTTTCGTGGAATCTGCAAAGTTATCTTTGGGACCCGTAGGGGCCCATGGTGAAAAAGGAAATATCCTCACATAATAACTAGAGAGAAGCTTTCTGAGAGATTGCTTTCTGATGTGTGACTTCATCACACAGAGTTCCACCCTTCCCTTTTTGGAACACTTTGCTAACACTCTTTTCGTGGATTCTGCAAAGTGATATTTGGGAGCTCATGGAGGTCAATGGTGAAAAAGGAAATATCCTCAGATCAAAACTGGAAAGAAGCCTTCTGAGAAAGTGCATTGCGATGTGTGAATGGAACTCACAGAGTTGCACGTTTCTCTTCAGTCATCAGTTTGCTAACACAGTTTTCTGGAAATCTGCAAAGGGATACTTCTTAGTGCAATGAAGCTTATGGTGACAAAGGAAATATCTTCAGATGAAAACTAGAAAGAAGCTTTTTTACACACTTCTTGGTGATGTGTGAAATCATCTCACAGAGTGCCACTTATGTTTCGTGGAGCAGTCCATTATCAATGTCTTTGATTAACCTGAGAATGGTTACTTTGGTTCACATTGAGGCCTACGCTGAGAAAGAAAATATCATCAGTTCAAAACGTGAAAGAAGCTTTCTGAGAAACTTCTTTGTGATCTGTGAATTCACCTCACAGAGTTACAGGTTAGTCCTCAAGAAGCAGTGTGCTAACACTCTTTTTGTGGAATCTGTAAAGTGATCTTTGGGAGCCCTTAGAGGCCCATGGTGAAATTGGAAATATTCTCAGGTGATAACCAGAGAGAAGCTTTCTGAGAGATTGCTTTTTGATGTGTGATTTCATCACACAGAGTTTCACCCTTCACTCCTTGGAACAGTTTGCTAACGCAGTTGTTGTGGATGTTGCAAAGTGATATTTCGGAGCTCAAGCAGGGCAAAGATGAAAAAGGAAAGATCCTCAGATCAAAACTGGAAAGAAGCCTTCTGAGAAACTGCATTGCGATGTGTGAATGCAACTCACAGAGTTACACGTTTCTCTTCAGTCATCAGTTTGCTAACACAGTTTTGTGAAAATCTGCAATGGCATACTTCTTAGGGCAATGAAGCTTACGGTGATAAAGGAAATATCCTCAGATCAAAACTAGAAAGAAGCTTTCTTAGACACTTCTTGGTGACGTGTGAATTCGTCTTACCGATATCCCCTTATGTTTCGTGGAGCGGTCCATTAACACTGTCTTTGAGGAACCTGTGAAGGGCTTCTTTGGATCGCATTGAAGCCCACTCTGAGAAAGGAAATATCATCAGTTCAAAACGTGAAAGAAGCTTTCTGAGAAACTTCTTTGTGATCTGTGAATTCACGTCCCTGAGTTACAGCTTAGTCCTCCGAAAGCTATTTGCTAACACACTTTTCGTAGAATCTGCAAAGTGCCCTTTGGGAGCCCTTAGGGGCCCATGGTGAAATAGAAAATATCCACAGGTAATAACTAGAGAGAAATTTTCTGAGAGACTGCTTTCTGATGTGTGACTTCTTCACAAAGAGTTCCATCCTTCCCTTCTTGGAACACTTTGCTAACACTGTTGTCGTGGATTCTGTAAAGTGATATTTGGGAGCTCATGGAGGGCAATGGTGAAAAAGAAAATATCCACAGATTAAAACTGGAAAGAAGCCTTCTGAGAAACTGCAGTACAATGTGTGAAGGCATCTCACAAAGTTACACGTTTCTCATCACTCATCAGTTTGCTAACACAGTTTTCTGGAAATCTGCAATGGGATACTTCCTGGTGCAATGAAGTTAACGGTGACAAAGGAAATATCTTCAGAAGAAAACTAGAAAGAAGCTTTGTTAGACACTTCTTGGTGATGTGTGAATTCATCTCACAGAGTTCCACTTATGTTTCGTGGAGCAGTCCATTAACACTGTCTTTGAGGAAACTGAGAAGGGATTCTTCAGAACGCATTGAGGCCTATGCTGAGAAAGAAAATATCATCAGTTCAAAACGTGAAGGAAGCTTTGTGAGAAACTTCTTTGTGATCTGTGAATTCACATCACAGAGTTACAGCTTAGTCGTCAGGAGCAGTTTGCTTACACTCTTTTCGTGGAATCTGCAAAGTGATCATTGTGAGCACTTAGGGGCCCATGGTGAAAAAGGAAATATCCTCAGATAATAAATAGAGAGAAGCTTCCTGAGAGATTGCTTGCTGATGTGTGACTTCATCACACAGACTTCCACCCTTCCCTTCTTGGAACAGTTTGCTAACACATTTGTCGTGGATTCTGCAAAGTGATATTTGGGAGCTCATGGAGGGCAATGGTGAAAAAGGAAATATCCACAGATCAAAACTGGAAAGAAGCCTTCTGAGAAACTGCATTGCGATGTTTGAATGCAACTCACAGAGTTACACGTTTCTCTTAAGTCATCAGTTTGCTAACACAATTTTCTGGAAATCTGCAGTGGGATACTTCTTAGCGCAAGGAAGCTTACGGTGACAAAGGAAATATCCTCAGTGGAAAATTAGAAAGAAACTTTCTTAGACACTTCTTGGTGATGTGAGAATTCATTGCACAGAGTTCCACTTACGTTTCGTGGAGCAGTCCATTAACACTGTCTTTGGGGAACATGAGAAGGGCTTCCATGGATCGCATTGAGGCCTACGCTGATCAAGGAAATTTCATCCGTTCAAAACGTGAAAGAAGCTTTCTGAGAAACTTCTTTCTGATCTGTGAGTTCATCTCACAGTCTTATAATTTAGACTTCAGGAAGCAGTTTGCTAACAGTCTTTTCGTGGAATCTGGAAAGTGATATTTGGTAGCCCATAGGGGCCCATGGTGAAAAAGGAAATGTCCTCACATAATAACAACAGAGAAACTTTCTGAGAGATTGCTTTCTGATGTGTGACTTCATCACACAGAGTTCCACCCTTCCCATCTTGGAACAGTTTGTTAACACTGTTGTCGTGGATTCTGCAAAGTGATATTTGGGACCTCATGGAGGGCAATGGTGAAAAGGAAATATACTCAGATCAAAACTGGAAAGAAGCCTTCTGAGAAAATGCATTGCGATGTGTGAATGCATTTCACAGAGTTACACGTTTCTCTTCAGTCATCAGTTTGCTAACACAGTTTTCTGGAAATCTGCAATGGAATACTTCTTAGCGCAATGAAGCTTACAGTGACAAAGGAAAATCGTCAGATGAAAACCAGAAAGAAGCTTTCTTAGACACTTCTTGGTGATGTGTGAATTCATCTCACAGAGTTCCACTTATTTTTCGTGGAGCAGTCTATTATCACTGTCTTTGAGGAAACTGAGAAGGTTTTCTTTGGATCGCATTGAGGCCTACGCTGAGAAAGGAAATATTATCAGTTCAAAATGTGAAATAATCTTTCTGAGAAACTTCTTTGTGATCTGCGAATTCACGTCACAGTGATACAGCTTAATCCTCAGGAAGCAGTTTACTAACATGCTTTTCATGGAATTTGCAAAGTGATTTTTGGGAGCCCATAGGGGCCTGTGGTAAAAAAGGAAATATCCACAGATAATAACTATAGAGAAGCTTTCTGAGAGATTGCTTTTTGATGTGTGACTTCATCACACAGAGTTCCACCCTTCCCTTCTTGGAAAACTTTGCTAAAACTGTTGTCGTGGATTCTGCAAAGTGATGTTTGGGAGCTCATGGAGGGCAATGGGGAAAAAGGAAATACCCTCAGATCAAACTGTAAGGAAGCCTTCTGAGAAACTGCATTGCGATGTGTGAATGCAACTCACAGAGTTACACGTTTCTCTTCAGTCATCAGTTTGCTAACACAGTTTTCTGGAAATCTGCAGCGGGATACTTCTTAGCGCAATGAAACTTACGATGACACAGGAAGTATCCTCAGATGAAAACTAAAAAGAAGCTTTCTTAGACACTTCTTGGTGATGAGTGAATTCCTCTCACAGAGATCCACTTATGTTTCGTGGAGCAGTCCATTAACACTGTCTTTGAGGATCCTGAGAAGGGCTTCCTTGGATCGCAATGAGGCCTACGCTGAGAAAGGATATATCATCAGTTCAAAACGTCAAAGAATCTTTCTGTGAAACTTCTTTCTGATCTGGGAATTCAAGTCACAGGGTTACAGCTTAGTCCTCAGGAAGCAGTTTGCTAACACTCCTTTCGTGGAATCTACAAAGTGATCTCTGGGAGCCCGTAGGGTCCAAAGGTGAAAAAGGAAATATCCTCAGATAATAACTAACGAGAAGCTTTCTGAGAGATTGCTTTCTGATGTGTAACTTGAACACACAGAGTTCCACTCTTCCCTTCTTGGAACAGTTTGCTAGCACTGTTATCGTGGATTCTGCAAAGTGATATTTGGGAGCTCATGGAGGGCAATGGTGAAAAAGGAAATATCCTCAGAACAAACCTGGAAAGAAGCCTTCTGAGAAACTGCATTGCGATGTGTGAATGCAACTCACACAGTTACAAGTTTCTCTTCAGTCATCAGTTTGCTAACACAGGTTTCTGTAAATCTGCGATGGGATACTTCTTGGCTCAATAAAGCTTACGGTGACAAAGGAAATATCCTCAAATGAAAACTAGAAAGAAGCTTTTTTAGACACTTCTTGGTGATGTGTGAATTCACCTCACAAAGTTCCACTTATGTTTTGTGGAGCAGTCCATTAACACTGTCTTTGAGAAACCTGGGAAGGCTTCTTTGGATCACCTTGAGGCCTACGCTGAGAAAGAAAATATCGTCACTTCAAAACGTGAAAGAAGCCTTCTGAGAAACTTGTTTGTGATCCGTGAATTCACCACACAGGGTTAAAGCTTAGTCCTTAGGAAGCAGTGTGCTAACACTCTTTTCGTGGAATCTGCAAAGTGATCTTTGTTAGCCCGTAGAGGGGCATGGTGAAAAAGGAAATATCCTCAGATAATAGCTAGAGAGAAGCTTTCTGAGAGATCGCTTTCTGATGTGTGACTTCATCACAGAGAGTTCCACCCTTTCCTTCTTGGAAGAGTTTGCTAACACTGTTGTCGTGGATTCTGCAAAGTGATATTTGGTAGCTCATGGAGGGCAATGGTGAAAAAGGAAATATCCTCAGATCAAAAGAGGAAAGAAGCCTTCTGAGAAACTGCATTGCGATGTTTAAGGGCAATTCAAAGAGTTACACGTTTCTCTTTAGTCTTCAGTTTGCTAACACAGTTTTCTGGAAATGTGCAATGGATACTTCTTAGCGCAATGAAGCTTCCGGTGACAAAGGAAATATCCTCAGATGAAAACTAGAAAGAAGCTTTCTTAGACACTTATTGGTGATGTGTGAATTCATCTCACAGATTTCCACTTACGTTTCGTGGAACACTGTATTATCACTGTCTTTGAGGAAGCTGAGAAGTGTTTCTTTGGATCGCATTGAGGCCTACGCTGAGAAAGAAAATATCTTCAGTTCAAAACGTGAAAGAAGCTTACTGGGAAACTTCTTTGTGATCTCTGAATTCACATCACAGAGTTACAGCTTAGTCCTCAGGAAGCAGTGAGCTAACACTCTTTTCGTGGAATCTCCAAAGTGATGTTTGTTAGCCCATAGGGGCCCATGTTGTAAAAGGAAATATCCTCAGATAATAACTGAGAGAAGCTTTCTTAGAGATTGCTTTCTGATGTGTGACTTCATCACACAGAGTTCCACCCTTCCGTTCTTGGAACAGTGTGCTAACACTGTTGTCGTGGATTCTGCAAAGTGATATTTGGGAGCTCATGGAGGGCAATGGTGAAAAAGGAAATATCCTCCCATCAAAACTGGAAAGAAGCCTTGTGAGAAACTGCATTGCAATGTGTGAATGCAACTCACAGAATTACACGTTTCTTGTCCGTGATCACTTTGCTAGCACAGTTTTCTTGAAATCTGCATTGGAATACTTCTTAGCCCTATGCAGCCGACGGTGACAGAGCAAATTTCCTCAGATGAAAAACTGAAAGAAGCTTTCTGAGAAATTGCTTTCTGATGTGTGACTTCATCTCTCAGAGTTACACCACTCTTTGTTGGAGCCGTTTCCTAGGACTGTTTCCGTGGATTCCGAGAAGTGCTATTTCGAATGGCTTTGAAGAGTAGAAGGACAAAGGAAATATCCTCCGAGAAAAAGGGGAATGAAGCTTTCAGAGAAACTGCTTTGTGAAGTGTGAATTCATTTCACAGTGTTACACCACCCTTTCTTGGGGTAGTTTGCTAGCACTCATTTTGTGGAATCTCAGAAATGATGTCTTGGATATCATTGAATCCCATGGTGAATAAGGAAGTATCCTCAGACAAACCTGGAGAAAAGCCTTCTCAGAAACTTCTTTGTTGTGGGTGAATTCAGCCCACAGATGGCCATCATTGTTTTCACTGAGAAGCTTCCTAGCAGAGTTGTCACAGAATCTGCAATAGGACACACTGTGGAGCTCCGAGACCACAAATAACCTCATCTTCAAAAAAAAGAATCATCTGAGAAACCGCTTTGTGATGTGTGAATTCAAACCACTGAGTTACACCTGTGTTTCGTGGGGCCATTCCCCAGCTCTCTTTGTGTGGAATCTGAGAACTGATATTTCGGATCCCTTTGAAGACAACGGGGCCGATGGAAAGAGCCTCCGATAAAAATCCGAAAGAAGCTTACTGAGAAACTTCTTTGTGATCTGTGAATTCATCTCAGAGAGTTACAACTTAGATCTCAGAAAGTAGTTTGCTAATACTGTTTTCGTGGAATCTGCAAAGTGATATTTGGAAGCCCATAGGGGCCAATGGTGAAAAAGGAAATATCCTCAGATAATAACTATAGAGAAGCATTCTGAGAGATTGCTTTCTGATGTGTGACTTCATCACACAGAGTTCCACCGTTCTCTTCTTGGAACACTTTGCTAACACTGTTGTCGTGGATTCTGCAAAGTGATATTTGGGAGATCATGGAGGGCAATGGTGAAAAAGGAAATATCCTCAGATCAAAACTGGCAAGAAGCCTTCTGAGAAACTGCATTGCGATCTGTGAAGGCAACTCACAGAGTTACACGTTTATCTCTTCAGTCTTCAGTTTGCTAACACAGTTTTCTGGAAATGTGCAATGGGATACTTCTTAGTGCAATGAAGCTTCTCGTGACAAAGGAAATATCCGCAGATGAAAACTAGAAAGAAGCTTTCTTTGACACTTCTTGATGATGTGTGAATTCATCTCACAGAGTTTCACTTATGTTTCGTGGAGCAGTCCATTATCACTGTCTTTGAGGAACCTGAGAAGATATTCTTTGGATCGCATTGAGGCCTACGCTGAGAGAGAAAATATCATCAGTTAAAAACGTGAAGAAGCTTACTGAGAAACTTCTTTGTGATCTCTGAATTCACCTCACAGAGTTACAGCTTAGTCCTCAGGAAGCAGTTTGCTACCACTCTTTTCGTCGCATCTGCAAAGTGATCTTTGGGAGCCAATGGGTGCCCAGGATGAAAAAGGAAATATCCTCAGATAAAAACTAGAGAGAAGCTTTCTGAGAGATTGCTTTCTGATGTGTGACTTCATCACACAGTGTTCCACCCTACCCTTCTTGGAACAGTTTGCTACCAGTGTTGTCGTGGATTCTGCAAAGTGATATTTGGGAGGTCATGGAGGGCAATGGCGAAAAAGACAATATCCTCAGATCACAACTGGAAAGAAGCCTTCTGAGAAACTGCATTGCGATGTGTGAATGCAACTCACAGAGTTACACGTTTCTCTTCAGTCATCAGTTTGCTAACACAGTTTTCTGGAAATGTGCAAAGGGATACTTCTTAGCGCTATGAAGTTACAGTGACTAAGGAAATATCCTCAGATGAAAACTAGAAGGAAGCTTTTTTAGAAACTTCTTCGTGATGTGTGAATTCGTATCACAGACTTCCACTTATGTTTCGTGTAGCAGAACATTATCACTGTCTTTGAGGAACCTGAGATGGGTTTCTTTGGATCGCATTGAGGCCTACTCTGAGAAAGAAAATATCATCAGTTCAAAACGTGAAAGACGCTTTCTGAGAAACTTCTTTGTGATCTGTGAATATACCTCACAGAGTTAGAGCTTAGTCCTCAGGAAGCAGTTTGCTAACTCTCTTTTCATGGAATCTGCAAAGTGATCTTTGGGAGCCCATATCGGCCCATGGTGAAAAAGGAAATATCCTCAGGTAATAACTAGAGAGAAGCTTTCTTGGACACTTCTTGGTGACGTGTGAATTCATCTCACAGAGTTCCACTTATGTTTCGTGGAGCAGTCCATTAACAATGTCCTTGAAGTACCTGAGTAGGGCCTCTTTCGATGGCATTAGGGCCCACACTGAGAAAGGGAATATCATCAGTTCAAAACGTGAAAGAATCTTCCTGAGAAACTTCTTTGTGATCTGGGAATTCACGTCACAGAGTTACAGCTTAGTCCTCAGGAAGCAGATTGCTAACACTCTTTTCTTCGAATCTGCAAAGTGATCTTTGAGAGCCCAAGGAATCATGGTGAAAAAGGAAATATCCTCAGATAATAACTAGAGGGAAGCTTTCTGAGAGATTGCTTTCTGATGTGTGACTTCATCACACAGAGTTTCTTACTTTTCTTCTTGGAACAGTTTGCTAACACTGTTGTCGTGGATTCTGCAAAGTGATATTAAGGAGCTCATGGAGGGCAATGATGAAAAAGGAAATATTCTCAGATCAAAATGGAAAGAAGGCTTCTGACAAAATGCATTGCGATGTGTGAATGCAAATCTCAGAGTTACACGTTTCTCTTCAGTCATCAGTTGGTTAACACAGTTTTCTGAAAATCTGCAATGGGATACTTCTTAGCGCAATGAAGCTTATGGTGACAAAGGAAATTTCCTCAGATGAAAACTAGAAAGAAGCTTTCTAAGACAATTCTTGGTGATGGGTGAATTTATCTCACAGAGCTCCACTTATGTTTCGTGGAGCAGTCCATTAACACTGTCTTTGGGGAACCTGAGAAGGGCTTCTTTGGATCACATTGAGGCCTACGCTGAGAAAGAAAATATCATCAGTTCAAACCGTGAAAGAAGCTTTCTGAGAAACTTCTTTATGATCTGTGAAATCACCTCGCAGTGTTACAGTTTAGTAATCAGTAAGCAGTTTGCTAACACTCTTTTCGAAAATCTGCAAAGTGATCTTTGGGAGCCCGTAGGGACCCAGGGTGATAAAGAAATTATCCTCTGATAATAACTAGAGAGAAGCTTTCTGAGGGAATGCTTTCTGATGTGTGACTTCATCACACAGAGTTCCACCCTTCCCTTCTTGGAACAGTTTGGTAACACTGTTGTCGTGGATTCTGGAAAGTGGTATTTGGGAGCTCAAGGAGGGCAACGGTGAAAAAGGAAATATCCTCCCATCAAAACTGAAAAGAAGCCTTCTGAGAAACTGCATTGCGATGTGTGACTGCAACTCACAGAGTTACAGGTTTCTCTTCAGTCATCAGTTGGCTAACACAGTTTTCTGGAAATCTGCAAAGGAATACTTCTTAGTGCAATGAAGCTTACGGTGACAAAGGAAATATCCTCAGATGAAATCTTGAAGGAAGCTTTCTTAGGCACTTCTTGGGGATGTGTGTATTCATTTCTCAGAGTTCTCTTATGTTTCGAGGAGCAGTCCATTAACACTGTCTTTGAGGATCCTGAGAAGTGTTTCTATGGATTGCATTGAGGCCGACGCTGAGAAAGGAAATATCATCAGTTCAAAAAGTGAAAGAATCTTTCTGAGAGACTTCTTTGTGATCTGGGAATTCACATCACAGTGTTACAGCTTAGTCCTCAGGACACTGTTTGCTAACACTCTTTTCTTGCAATCTGCAAAGTGATCTTTGGGAGCCCATATGGGCCCATGGTGAAAAAGGAAATATTCTCAGATAATAACTAGAGAGAAGCCTTCTGAGAGATTGCTTTCTGATGTGTGACTGCATCATACAGAGCTCCACTTTTCTCTTCTTGGAACAGTTTGCTAACACTGTTGTCGTGGCTTCTGCAAAGTGATATTTGGGAGCTCATGAAGGGCAACGGTGAAAAAGGAAATATCCTCAGATCAAAACTGGAAAGAAACCTTCTGAGAATCTGTATTGCGATGTGTGAATGGAACTCACAGAGTTACACGTTTTTCTTCAGTCATCAGTTTGCTAACACAATTTTCTGGAAATCTGCAGTGGGATACTTCTTAGCGCAAGGAAGCTTACGGTGACAAAGGAAATATCCTCAGTGGAAAATTAGAAAGAAACTTTCTTAGACACTTCTTTTTGATGTGTGATTTCATTGCACAGAGTTCCACTTATGTTTCGTGGAGCAGTCCATTAACACTGTCTTTGGGGAACCTGAGAAGGGCTTCCTTGGATCGCATTGAGGCCTACGCTGATCAAGGAAATTTCATCCGTTCAAAACGTGAAAGAAGCTTTCTGAGAAACTTCTTTCTGATCTGTGAGTTCATCTCACAGTCTTATAATTTAGACTTCAGGAAGCAGTTTGCTAACAGTCTTTTCATGGAATCTGGAAAGTGATATTTGGTAGCCCATAGGGGCCCATGGTGAAAAAGGAAATGTCCTCACATAATAACTACAGAGAAACTTTCTGAGAGATTGCTTTCTGATGTGTGACTTCATCACACAGAGTTCCACCCTTCCCATCTTGGAACAGTTTGCTAACACTGTTGTCGTGGATTCTACAAAGTGATATTTGGGAGCTCATGGAGGGCAATGATGAAAAAGGAAATATCCTCAGATCAAACCTGGAAAGAAGCCTTCTGAGAAACTGCATTGCGATGTGTGAAGGCAACTCACAGAGTTACAGGTTTCTCTTCAGTCATCAGTTTGCTAAAACAGTTTTCTGGAAATGTGCAATGGGATACTTCTTAACGCAATGAAGCTGACGGTGACAAAGGAAATATCCTCATATGAAAACTAGAAAGAAGCTTTCTTAGACACTTCCTGGTGATGTGTGAATTCATTTCGCAGATTTCCAATTACGTTTCGTGGAGCAGTCTATTATCACTGTCTTTGAGGAACCTGAGAAGATATTCTTTGGATCGCTGTGAGGCCTACGCTGAGAAAGAAAATATCTTCAGTTCAAAACGTGAAAGAAGCTTCCTGGGAAACTTCGTTCTGATCTCTGAATTCACATCACAGAGTTACAGCTTAGTCTTCAGGAAGCAGTATGCTAACACTCTTTTCGTGGAATCTGCAAAGTGATCTTTGTTAGCCCGTAAGGGCCCATGGTGAAAAAGGAATTATCCTCAGATAACAACAAGAGTGAAGCTTTCTGAGAGATTGCTTTCTGATGTGTGACTTCATTACACAGAGTTACACCCTTCCCTTCTTGGAACAGTTTGCTAACACTGTTGTCGTGGATTCTGCAAAGTAATATTTGGGAGCTCATGCAGGGCAACGGTGAAAAAAGAAATATCCTCAGATCAAAATTGGAAAGAAGCCTTCTGAGAAACTGCATTGAGATGTGTGAATGCAACTCACAGAGTTACACGTTTCTCTTCCGTCATCAGTTTGCTAACACAGTTTTCTGGAAATCTGCAATGGGATACTTCTTAGTGCAATGAAGCTTACGGTGACAAAGGAAATATCCTCAGATGAAAACTAGAGAGAAGCTTTCTTAGACACTTCTTGGTGATGTGTGAATTCACGGTGATGTGTGAATTCACCTCACAGAGTTCCACTTATGATTCGTGCAGAAGCCCATTAACACTGTCTTTGAGTAACCTGAGAAGGGCTTCTATGGGTCGCTTTGAGGCCAATGCTGAGAAAGGAAATATCATCAGTTCAAAACGTGAAAGAATCTTTCTGAGAAACTTCTTTGTGATCTGGGTATTCACGTCACAGTGTTCCATCTTAATCCTCAGCAAGCAGTTTGCTAACACTCTTTTTGTGGAATCTGCAAAGTGATATTTGGGAGATCATGGAGGGCAATGGTGAAAAAGGAAATATCCTAAGATGGAAACTGGAAAGAAGCCTTCTGAGAAACTGCATTGCGATGTGTGAAGGCATCTCACAGAGTTAAATATTTCTCTTCAGTCATCAGTTTGCTAACACAGTTTCTGGAAATGTTCAATGGGATACTTCTTAGAACAATGAAGCTTACGGTGACAAAGGAAATATCCTCAGATGAAAACTAGAAAGAAGCTTTCTTTGACACTTCTTGGTGTGGTGTGAATTCATCTCACAGAGTTCCACTTATGTTTCGTGGAGCAGTCCATTAACACTGTCTTTGAGGATACTGTGAAGGGCTTCTTTGGATCGCATTGAGGCCTGTCTCATCTGAGGATATTTCCTTTGTCACCATAAGCTTCATTGTGCTAAGAAGTATCCTTTTGCAGATTTCAGTAAAAATGTGTTAGCAAAATGATGACTGAAGAGAAACGTGTAACTCTGTGAGTTGCATTCCCACATCACAATGCAGTTTCTCAGAAGGCTTCTTTCCAGTTTTGATCTGAGGATTTTTCCTTTTTCATCATTGCCATCCAAGAGCTCCCAAATAGCACTTTGCAAAATCCACGACAATAGAGTTAGCAAACTGTTCTCAGAAGAGAAGGGTGGAACTCTGTGTGATGAAGTCACACATCAGAAAGCAATCTCTCAGAAAGCTTCTCTCTAGTTAGTAACTGAGGATATTTCCTTTTTCACCATGGGCCCCTATGGGCTCGCAAAGATCACTTTGCAGAATTCACAAAAAGAGTGTTAGCAAACTGCTTCCTGAGGACTAAGCTGTAATTCTGTGAGGTAAATTCACAAATCACAAAGAAGTTTCTCAGAAAGCTTCTTTCACGTTTTGAACTGATGGTATTTTCTTTCTCAGCGTAGCCTTAAATGCAATCCAAACAAACCCTTCTCCGGATCCTCAAAGACAGTAATAATGGACTGCTCCACGAAACAGAAGTGGAACTCTGTGAGATGAATTCACACATCACCAAGAAGTGACTAACAAAGCTTCTTTCTAGTATTCATCTGAGGATACTTCCTTTGCCACCGTAAGCTTCTTTGCGCTAAGAAGTATCCCATTGCAGATTTCCAGAGAACTGTGTTAGCAAACTGATGACTGAAGAGAAACGTGTAATTCTGTGAGTTGCATTCATACATCGCAATGCAGTTTGTCAGAAGGCTTCTTTGCAGTTTTGATCCAAGGATATTTCCTTTCTCACCATTGCCCTCCATGAGCTCCCAAATATCACTTTGCAGTATTCAGGAAAAGAGTGTTAGCAAACTGTTCCAAGAAGGGAAGGGTGGAACTCTGTGTGATTGAGTCACACATCAGAAAGCAATCTCTCAGAAAGCTTCTCTCTAGTTATTTTCTGAGGATATTTCCTTTTGCACCATGGGCCCCTAAGGGCTCCCAAAGATCACTTTGCTGATTAAACAAAAAGAGTCTTAGCAAACTGCTTCCTGAGGACTAAGCTGTAACCCTGTGACGTGAATTCCTGGAGCACAAAGAAGTTTCTCAGAAAGATTCTCTCACGTTTTGAACTGATGATATTTACTTCCTCAGCGTAGGCGTCAATGCGATCCAAAGTAGCCCTTCTCAGGTTCCTCAAAGACAGTGTTAAAATGGACTGCTCTAAGAAACAGAGGTGGAACTCTGTGTAATGAATTCACACATCACCAAGAGGTGTCTAAGAAAGCTTCTTTCTAGTTTTCATCTGAGGATATTTCCTTTGTCACCGTAAGCTTCATTGCGCTAAGAAGTATCCCATTGCAGATTTCCACAAAACTGTGTCAGCAAACTGATGACTGAAGAGAAACGTGTAACCCTGTGAGTTGCATTCATACCTCGCAATGCAGTTTCTCAGAAGGGTTCTTTCCAGTTTTGATCTGAGAATATTTCCTTTTTCACCATTGCCCTCCATGTGCTCCCAAATATCACTTTGCAGAATCCACGACAACAGTGTTAGGAAACTCTTCGAAGAAGGGAAGGGTGCAACTCTGGGTGATGAAGTCTCACATCAGAAAGCAATCTCTCAGAAAGCTTCTCTCTAGTTAGTATCAGAGGATATTTCTTTTTTCACCATGGGCCCCAACGGGCTCCCAAAGATCACTTTGCAGATTCCACGAAAAGAGTGTTAGCAAACTGCTTCCTGAGAACTAAGCTGTAACGCTGTTACGTCAATTCCCAGATCACAAAGAAGTTTCTCAGAAGATTCTTTCACGTTTTGAACTGATGATAATTCGTTTCTCAGCGTAGGCCTCAATGCCATCCAAAGAAGCACTTCTCAGGTAATTCAAAGGCAGTGTTAATGGACTGCTCCACGAAACGTAAGTGGAACTCTGTGAGATGAATTCACACATCACCAAGAAGTGTCTAAGAAAGCTTCTTTCTAGTTTTCATCTGAGGATATATCCTTTGTCACCGTTAGCTTCATTGCGCTAAGAATTATCCCATTGCAGATTTCCAGAAAACTGTGTTAGCAAACTAATGTCTGAATATAAACGAGTAACTCTGTGAGTTGCATTCACACATTGCAATGACGTTTCTCAGAAGGCTTCTTTCCAGTTTTGATCTGAGGATATTTCCTTTTTCACCATTGCCATAAATGAGCTCTCAAATATCACTCTGCCGAATCCACGACAACAGTGTTAGCAAACTGTTCCAAGAAGGGAAGTTTGGAACTCTGTGTGATGAAGTCACACATCAGAAAGCAACCTCTCAGAAAGCTTCTCTCTAGTTATTATCTCAGGATATTTACTTTTTCATCATGGGTCACTACGGGCTCCCAAACATCACTTGGCAGATTCCATGAAAAGAGTGTTAGCAAACTGCTTCCTGAGGAATAAGATGTAACTCTGTGAGGTGAATTCCCAGATCACGAAGAATTTTCTCAGAAAGCTTTTTTTACGTTTTGAACTGATGATATTTTCTTTCTCAGCGTAGGCCTCAATGCGATCCAAAGAAACCATTTGCAGGTTCCTCAAAGACAGTGTTAATGAACTGCTCCACAAAGAATAAGTGGAACACTGTGTGAGGAATTCAATCATCACCAAGAAGTGTCTAAGAAAGCTTCTTTCTAGTTTTCATCTGAGGATATATCCTCTGTCACTGTAAGCTTCATTGCGCTGAGAAGTATCCCCTCGCAGATTTCCAGAAAACTGTGCTAGCGAGCTGATGCCTGAAGAGAAACGTGTAACTCTGTGAGTTGAATTCACACATCACAATGCAGTTTCTCAGAAGGTTTCTTTCCAGTTTTATTCTGAGGATATTTCCTTTTTCACCATTGCCCTCCATGAGCTCCCAAATATCACTTTGCCGAATCCGTGACAACACTGTTAGCAAGCTGTTCCAAGAAGGGAAGTGTGGAACTCTGTGTGATGAAGTCACACATCAGAAACAATCTCTCAGAAAGTTTCTGGCTAGTAATTGTGTGAGGATATTTCCTTTTTCACCATGGGCCCCTAGGTGCTCCCAAAGATCACTCTGCATATTCCACGAAATAGTGTTAGCAAACTGCTTCCTGAGGACTAAGCTGTAACTCTGTGAGGTGAGTTCACAGATCACAAAGAAGTTTCTCAGAAAGATTCTGTCACCTTTTGAACTGATAGTTTCTTTTTCAGTGTAGGCCTCAATGCGATCCATAGAGGCCGTTCTCAGGTAGCTCAAAGACAGTGTTAATGGACTGCTCCACGAAACATAAGTGGAACTCTGTGAGATGAATTCACACATCACCAAGAAGTGTCTAAGAAAGATTCTTTCTGGTTATCATCTGAGGATATTGCCTTTGTCACCGTAAGCTTCATTGTGCGAAGAAGTATCCCATGGCAGATTTCCAGAAAACTGTGTTAGCAAACTCATGACTGAAGAGAAACGTGTAACTCTGTGAGTTGCAATCACACATCGCAATACAGTTTCTCAGAAGGCTTCTTTCCGGTTTTGATCTGAGGATCTTTCCTTTTTCACCTTTGCCCTCCATGAGCTCCCAAATATCACTTTGCAGAATACACGACAACAGTGTTAGCAAACTGTTCCAAGAGGGGAAGGGTGGAAATCTGTGTGATGAAGTCACACATCAGAAAGCAATCTCTCAGAAAGCTTCTCTCTAGTTATTATCTGAGGATATTTCCTTTTTCACCGTGGGCCCCTATGGGCTCCCAAAGATCACTTTGCGGATTCCACGAAAAGAGTGTTAGCAAACTGCTTCCTGAGGACTAAGCTGTAACTCTGTGAGGTGAATTCACAGATCACAAAGAAATTTCTCAGTAAGCTTCTTGCTGTTTTTTATTGGAGGCTATTTCCATTGGCCCCGTAGTCTTAAAGGGATATGAAATATCAGTTATCAGATTCCCCACAAACAGAGATAGGCAACGGCCCCATGAAGCACAGGTGTAACTCAGTGGTTTGAATTCACACCTCATAAAGCGGTTTCTCAGAAAGATTCTTTTTTTTTTAAGATGAGGTTATTTGTGGTCTCGGAGCTCCATCGTGTGTCCTATTGTAGATTATGTGACAACTCTGCTAGCAAGCTTCTCAGTGAAACAATGATGGCCATCTGTGGGCTGAATTCACCCACAACAAAGAAGTTTCCGAGAAGGCTTTTCTCCAGGTTTGTCTGAGGATACCTCCTTATTCACCATGGGATTCAACGATATCCAAGACATCATTTCTGAGATTCCACAAAATGAGTGCTAGCAAACTACCCCAAGAAAGGGTGGTGTAACACTGTGAAGTGAATTCACACATCACAAAGCAGTTTCTCTGAAAGCTTCATTTCCCTTTTCTCGGAGGATATTTCCTTTGTCCTTCTACTCTTCAATCCCATCCGAAATAGCACTTCTCAGAATCCACGGAAACAGTCCTAGGAAACGGCTCCAACATAGAGTGGTGCAACTCTGAGAGATGAAGTCACACATCAGAAAGCAATTTCTCAGAAATCTTCTTTCAGTTTTTGATCTCAGGATATTTGCTTTGTCACCGTCAGCTGCATAAGGCTAAGAAGTATTCCATTGCAGACTTCCAGAATATTGCGCTACCAAAGTGATCACGGAAAAGAAACGTGTAACTCTGTGAGTTGCATTTACACATCACAATGCAGTTTCTCAGAAGGCTTCTTTCCAGTTTTGATCTGAGGATGTTTCCTTTTTCACCATTGCCCTCCATGAGATACAAAATAGCACTTTGCAGGATCCAGGACAACAGTGTTAGCAACCTCTTCCAAGAAGGGAAGGGTGGAACTCAGTGTGATGAAGTCACACATCAGAAAGCAATCTCTGAGAAAGCTTCTCTCTAGTTATTATCTGAGGATATTTCCTGTTTGTCCGTGGGCCCCTATGGGCTCCCAAAGATCACTTTGCAGATTCCACGAAAAGCGGGTTATCAATCTGCATCCTGTGGAATAAGCTGTAACTCGGTGAGGTGAAGTCACACATCACAAAGAAGTTCTCAGAAAGCTTCTTTCATGTTTTGAACTGATGATATTTTCTTTCTCAACGTCGGCCTCAATGCGATCCAAGGAAAACTTTCTCAGGTTCCTCAAAGACAGTGTTAATGACTGCTCCACGAAACATAAGTGAACTCTGTGCGATGAATTCACACGTCACCAAGAAGTATCTAAGAAAGCTTCTTTCTAGTTTTCATCTGAGGATATTTCCTTTGTCACCATAAGCTTCATTGCGGTAAGAAGTATCCTATTGCAGATTTACAGAAAACTGTGTTAGCAATCTGATGACTGAAGAGAAACGTGTAACTTTGTGAGTTGCATTCACACATCGCAATGCAGTTTCTCAGAAGGCTTCTTTCCAGTTTTGAGCTGAGGATATTTCCTTTTTCACCATTGCCCTCCATGAGCTTCCAAATATCACTTTGCAGAATCCACGACCACAGTGTTAGCAAACTGTTCCAAGAAGGGAAGGGTGGCAGTCTGTGTGATGAAGTCACACATCAGAAAGCAATCTCTGAGAAAGCTTCTCTCTAGTTATTATCTGAGGATATTTCCTTTTTCAGCATGGGCCCCTACGGGCTCCCAAAGATCACTTTGCAGATTCCACGAAAAGAGTGTTAGTAAACTGCTTCTTGAGGACTAAGCTGTAATTCTGTGGGGTGAATTCCCCGATCACAAAGAAGTTTCTCAGAAAGTTTCTGTCACGTTTTCAGCTGATGATATTTCCTTTCTCAGCGTAGGCCTCAATGGGATCCAAAGAAGCCCTTCTCAGGTTCCTCAAAGACAGTGTTAATGGACTCCTCCATGAAACATAAGCGGAACTCTGTGGGATGAATTCACACATCACCAAGAAGTGTCTAAGAAAGCTTCTTTCTAGTTTTCTTTTGAGGATATTTCCTTTGTCACCCTAAGCTTCATTGCGCTAAGAAGTATCCCACTGTAGATTTCCAGAAAACTGTGTTAGCAAACTGATGACTGAAGAGTAACGTGTAAGTCTGTGAGTTGCCTTGACACATCACAATGCAGTTTCTCAGAAGGATTCTTTCCAGCTTTAATCTGAGGATATTTCCTTTTTCACCGTTGCCCTCCATGAGCTCCCAAATATCACTTTGCAGAATCCACGACAGCAGTGTTAGCAAACTGTTCCAAGAAGGGAAGGGTGTAACTCTGTGACGAAGTCACACATCAGAAAGCAATCTCTCAGAAAGCTTCTCTGTAGTTATTATCTGAGGATATTTCCTTTTTCACCATGGGCCCCTATGGGCTCCCAAAGATCACTTTGCAGATTCCATGAAAAGCGTGTTAGCAAACTGCTTCCTGAGGACTAAGCTGTTACACTGTGACGTGAATTCCCAGATGATAAAGAAGTTTCTCAGAAAGCTTCTTTCACGTTTTGAACTGATGATATTTCCTTTCTCAGCGTAGGCCTCAAGGTGATCCAAAGAAGATTTCCCAGGTTTCTCAAAGACAGTGTTAATGGACTGCTCCAGGAAATATAAGTGGAACTCTGTGAGATGAAGTCACACATCACCAAGAAGTGTCTACGAAAGCTTCTTTCTAGTTTTCATCTGAGGATATTTCCTTTTTCACCTTAATCTTCATTGCACTAAGAAGTATCCCATTGCCGATTTCCAGAAAACTGTGTTAGCAAACTGATGACTGATGACTTGAGAGAAACGTGTAACTCTGTGAGTTGCATTCACACATCGCAATACAGTTTCTCAGAAGGCTTCTTTCCAGTTTTGTTCTGACGATATTTCCTTCTTCACCATTGCCTCCATGAGCTCCCAAACATCACTTTGCAGAATCCACGACAACAGTGTTAGCAGACTGTTCCAAGAAGGGAAGGGTGGAACTCTGTGTGATGAAGTCACACATCAGAAAGCAATCTCTCAGAAACCTTCTCTCTAGTTATTATCTGAGGATATTTCCTGATTTGTTTTTCTAAGACCACCAGAGCGGGTACAAAAGAACCAGTGACTAGGCAAGGGTAGGTGCAAAACTGCAAGTTTATTTTGGTCACCTTGCTTCAGGGGATGAAGGTGGGTAGGGAGAGGTCTGTTGGCCCCCGACAAATGAGGCCCACAGAGTCACCCGTGCAGCTCTCGAACGGAGTTCCAACAGTCCCAACCGCAGTGGGGAAGCTGGGAAGTCCGTGCGTGGCATTCTTCTGGAGCGGCTTTTCTAGGAGTGGGAGGGCAATAGGTGGGGCATGGGCGTCTCAGGGGGCGTTCCGCCGGTGCGACCAGGTAAATCTTGGTCTCTTCGGACTGACGTCACCTGGCGCATGCCCAGTTGGTCTGCACCCTCCTGGGTGCTGGCTTCATTTTCGCGTGCGCGGGAAATGTTGGTGAAGAAGAACCTGTAAGTGCACCATCTTGCCTCCGTTCATTGAAACAGTCCAACCTTTTATTGGTAATAGTGATAAGGGGCGCCGTGGTCTGTCTGGCTACTTCCTGCTGTTAAGGGGCGTCGTGAAGCTTTGGGCCCATGGTTGGCATTTGGATGTACGGATGAAGAATAAAATAAGGTATTAGTATAGGAATGAGGAATGGAAGCATTTGTTGGAATACGGGCAAAACCCAGAAGGAAGGTCCCAGCAAGGTTGAGGAGTATGAGGTAGTTAGAAAATTTTGTAAGTTTGAGGTGAATGGGGGAAAGCCAAACTGATTTCCACTGATTGCTTTCGGTAGGGGCCCTTTTTAACTGGGAATGAGGATCGAGCACGCAGAGTAGTTGTTGGCCAGGCAGCAATTAAAGAGTGGAGTTTTTGTGGAGTGGATGGCTTTCTGCTAACTCCTACTACAGAGATACTGGATGGAAGGCTAGTTCCAGAGAAGGACGGCAAAATTGAATAGGTAGCCTCGCTGTTGATTAAATGATTGTCTTACCCGCTACCAGGAGAGTTACCCGTGGCTCGGCGAGGGTGATGGGGGTCCCCGAGTCTCGGCACCTTCAGTTAAGGTGGAAGGAGCACCCAGGATCCTGGGAAAGGGGGTCACATGGAGACGCAGCACCTGTTCTCAGGGTGGGGCAATCAGACTTCCAGTGTCCTCCCTGCTGGCAAGCAGGGCAGGGGGCTGCTGGTGGACGAGGGTTAGGACATTCATTGGCCCAATGTCCTGACGCCTTGCACTTATAGCAAGGCTGCGTTGGGACTCGGGGACCTTGCGGACACCTGCTGGCATAGTGTCCTGCCTTGCCACACTTATAGCAGGCTCCTTTCGTGGCCTTGGAGTCTGTAGGGTGTGTGCTCTCTGGTCTGGGGTTACAACTGGGCTGTAAAGCTGCTGCTAGGAGCTGGGCCTTCATTTTGAGGCGTGCCTGTCACACTGCCTCAGCCATCTCCTCTCTGGAGTTATAGACCTTAAAAGCTAATTCAACCAGGTCTTGTATTGGTGCCTGAGGACCATCCTCTACCTTTTGAAGTTTCTTACAAATGTCAGGAGCTGATTGAGAAATGAAATAAGACGCCAAAATGGTGGCCCCTGTGGGGGAGGCGGGATCTAACCGGGTATATTGGGTTAGAACCTCAGTCAGCCTATTTAAGAATGTGGCTGGATTTTCTTCTGGATTTTGAATAATTTCTTTTAATTTGTTAAAATTTACAGTTTTGTTTGAGGCTGCTTGCATACCAGCCAACAAACACTGAACCATTATGTCTCGCCTACGGCGCCCAGGCTGGTTTGCTTGGTAGTTCCAGTCTGGGTCTGCCGAGGGGACTGCTTGCCCCCCTAGTGGAATGGCGGCGTCAGTTAAATGTAGTTGGTTGGCGTGCTGCCTGGCGGCCGCTAGGATGCGCTCTTGCTCCTCAGGGTTTAGGGTGGAGGTTAGGATAACCTGGAGGTCATGCCAAGTTAAGTCATAGGCCTGACAAAGGTATCTAAATTCCTTTATGTATATGGTAGGATTAGCTGAGAAATCACCTAAACGCTTCTCAATTATGGAAAGATCGGCCAATGAAAAAGGGACATGTACTCTGACTACCCCCTCTGCCCCAGCCACCTCTCACAAAGGCGCTAACACTGTAGGAGGGTGTGGGGCAGGAGTGGAGGCATCAGCAGGGCACTTAGAGCGGGTGTGTGCAGAGATGGGAGACTCAAGACAGCCAGTTGGGGGCCCCGAAGGACTCACGGGACTGAGTGGATTACTAGTAGGTAAGGAGGAGGAAGGAGGAGTCTGGATGGGGGGAGGAGGAGGAGTATAGGGACGAGAGCTTAAGGCCCAAAAGCCTTGTACGTAATTATTTTCAGACCACTTGCCTAGCCGCTGGCAGAAATTGCTGAGGTCGATCACGTCACAGTGGAAAGGAAAATTAACTGCTTCCTCCTAAGGTCTTGTTCGAGCCGTAAGGTTTTTAAATTGGCTAGGAGGCACCCCAAGGGGGTGCTCTTTGGAAATTTGGACTGGGGGTTTCCCATTTGTTTCCTCTTTACCGACACAATGGACACAATGGAAATGGAAATGGATCCCTGCCTGGCTTCAAGGCGTCCTTTGGAACCAGCAGAGACAGACTGGAGGCTCATGGAGCCAAAGTAGAGATTACCATCAGGCGGACGTCTCCGTCCTGAACGGGTCTCCCGAGCCACTTGGTGGCTCCAAATGGACCTCAGACCTGCGCAGGATTTTGGCCGAGGGAGGTAAAGAGGAGACAAGGGCACTTACCCCAGAGAGGCCGTGAGAGTGAGGGAAGCGTGTCTCAGGTCCTGGTCCGTCTGCCGCGTGGGAGCAGGAGGAGGTTAATCAACCCTTAGAGGCCTGAGGAGGGGTCTCCTCCTGGGTCTTCGGCACCAACTGATTTGTTTTTCTAAGACCATCAGAGACGGTACAAAAGAACCAGCGACTAGGCAAGGGTAGGAGCAAAACTGCAAGTTTATTTTGGTCACCTAGCTTCAGGGGAAGAAGGTGGGTAGGGAGAGGTCTGTTGGCCCCTGACAAATGAGGCCCACAGAGTCACCCGTACAGCTCTCGGACGGAGTTCCAACAGTCCCGACCGCAGTGGGGAAGCTGGGAAGTCCGTGCGTGGCGTTCGTCCGGAGCGGCTTTTCTAGGAGTGGGAGGGCAATAGGTGGGGCAGGGGCGTGTGAGGGGGCATTCCGCAGGTGCGACCAGGTAAATCTTGGACTATTCGGATTGACGTCACCTGGCGCATGCCCAGTTGGTCTGCACCTTCCCGGGCGCTGGCTGCATTTTCGCTCGTGCGGGAAAAGTTGGTGAAGAAGAACCTGGAAGTGCACCATCTTGCCTCCGTTCATCCAAACATTTCCTTTTTCACCATGGGCCCCTATGGGCCCCTAAAGATCCCTTTGCAGATTCCAAGAAAAGAGTGTCAGCAAACTGCGTCCAGAGCACTAAGCTGTATCACTGTGACGTGAATTCCCAGATCACAAAGAAGTTTCTCAGAAAGAATCTTCCACGTTTTGAACTGATGATATTTCCTTTCTCAGCGTAGGCCTCAATGCAATCAATAGAAATCCTTCTCAGCTTCCCCAAAGACAGTGTTAATGGACTACTTCATGAAACATAAGTGGAACTCTGTGAGATGAATGCACACATCACCAAGAAGTGTCTAAGAAAGCTTCTTTCTAGGTTTCGTCTGAGGATATTTCCTTTGTCACCGTAAGCTTCATTGCACTAAGAAGTATCCCATTGCAGATTTCAAGAAAACTGTGTTAGCAAACTAATGACTGAAGAGAAACGTCTAACCCTGTGAGTAGAATTCACAAATCACAATGCAGTTTCTCAGAAGGCTTCTTTCCAGTTTTGATCTGAGGATATTTCCTTTTGCACCATTGCCTCCATGAGCTCCCAAATATCACTTTGCAGAATCCACGACAACAGTGTTAGCAAACTGTTCCAAGAAGGGAAGGGTGGAACTCTGTGTGATGAAGTCAAACATCAGAAAACAATCTCTCAGAATGCTTCTCTCTAGTTATTATCTGAGGATATTTCCTTTTTCACCATGGGCCCCTATGGGCTCCGAAAGATCGCTTTGCAGATTGCATGAAAAGAGTGTTGGCAAACTGCTTCCTGAGGACTAAGATGTAACTGCGTGTGGAGAATTCACAGATCACAAAGAAGTTTCTCAGAAAGCTTCTTTCATGTTTTGAACTGATGATATTTCCTTTCTCAACGTAGGTCTCAATGTGATCCAAATAAACCTTTCTCAGGTTCCTCAAAGACAGTGTTCATGGACTGCTCCAAGAAACATAAGAGAACTCTGAGAAATGAATACACACATCACCAAGAAGTGTCTAAGAAAGCTTCCTTCAAGATTTCATCTGAGGATATTTCCTTTGTCACCGTAAGCATCATTGCGCTAAGAAGTATTCCTTTGCAGATTTCCAGAAAACTGTGTTAGCCAACTGATGACTGATGAGAAACGTGTAACTCTGTGAGTTGCAGTCACACATCGCAATGCAGTTTCTCAGAAGGCTTCTTTTCAGTTTTGATGGGAGGATATTTCCTTTTTCACCGTTGCCCTCCTTCAGCTCCCAAATACCACTTTCCAGAATCCACGACAACAGTGTTACCAAACTGCTCCAAGAAGGGAAGGGTGGAACTCTGTGTGATGAAGTCACACATCAGAAAGCATTCCCTCAGAAAGCTTCTCTCTAGTTATTATCAGAAGATAATTTCTTTATCACCCTGGGCCCCTACGGGCTACCAAAGATCACTTTGCAGATTCCTCAAAAAGAGTGTTAGCAAACTGCTTACTGAGTACTAAGCTGTAACACTGCGAGGTGATTTCACAGATCATAAAGAAGTTTCTCAGAAAGCTTCTTTCACGGTTTGAACTGATGATATTTTCTTTCTCAGCGTAGGCCTCAATGTGATCCAAAGAAGCCCTTCTCAGGTTCCCCAAAGACAGTGTTAATGGACTGCTCCACGAAACATAAGTGGAGCTCTGTGAGATAAATTCACCCATCACCAAGAATTGTCTTAGAAAGCTTCTTTCTAGTTTTCATCTGAGGAAATTTCCTTTGTCACCATAAGCTTCATTGCGCTAAGAAGTATCCCATTGCAGATTTTCAGAAAACTGTGTTAACCAACTGATGACTGAAGAGAAACGTGTAACTCTGAGATTTGCATTCACACATCGCAATGCATTTTGTCAGAAGCCTTCTTTCCATTTTGATCTGAGAATATTTCCTTTTTCATCATTGCCCTCCATGAGCTCCTTAATATCACTTTGCAGAATCCACGACAACAGTGTTAGCAAACTGTTCCAAGAAGGAAAGTAAGAAACTCTGTGTGATGAAGTCACACATCACAAAGCAATCTCTCAGAAATCTTCCCTCTAGTTATTATCTGAGGATATTTCCTTTTTCACAATGATCCCTTGGGCTCCCAAAGATCACTTTGCAGATTTCAAGAAAAGAGTGTTAGCAAACTGCTTCCTGAGGACTAAGCTGTAACTCTGTGACGTGAATTCCCAGATCACAAAGAAGTTTCTCAGGAAGATTCTTTCACGTTTTGAACTGATGATATTCCCTTTCTCAGTGTGGGCCCTAATGCCATCCAAAGAGGCCCTACTCAGGTACTTCAAGGACATTGTTAATGGACTGCTCCACGAAACATAAGTGGAACTCTGTGAGATGAATTCACACGTCACCAAGAAGTGTCCAAGAAAGCTTCTCTCTATTTATTACCTGAGGATATTTCCTTTTTCACCATGGGTAAGCTTCATTGCACAAAGAAGTATCCCATTGCAGATTTCCAGAAAACTGTGTTAACAAACTGATGACGGAAGAGAAACGTGTAACTCTGTGAGTTGCATTTACACATCACCATGCAGTTTCTGAGAAGGCGTCTTTCCAGTATTGATCTGAGGATTTTTCTTTTTCCCCATTACCTCCATTAGCTCCCAAATATGACTTTGCAGAATCCACGACAACAATGTTAGCAACCTGTTCCAAGAAGGGAATGGTGGAACTCTGTGTGATGAAGTCACACATCAGAAAGCAATCTCTCAGAAAGCTTCTCTCTAGTTATTATCTGAGGATATTTCCTTTTTCAACATGGGCCCCTATGGTATCCCAAAGATCAATTTGCAGATTCCACGAAAAGAGTGTTAGTAAACTGCTTCATGAGGACTAAGCTGTAACAGTGTGACGTGAATTCACAGATCACAAAGACGTTTCTCCGAAAGCGTCTTTCCCGATTTGAACTGATGATATTTCCTTTCAGCGTAGGCCTCAATGCGATCCAAAGAAACCCTTCTCAGTTTCCTCAATTACAGTGATAATGGCCTGCTCAACAAAACATAAGTGTAACTCTGTGCGATGAATTCACACATCAGCAAGAAGTTTCTAAGAAAGCATCTTTCTAGTTTTCATCTGAAGATATTTCCTTTGTCACCATAAGCTTCATTAGCTAAGAAATATCCCACTGCAGATTTCCAGAAAACTGTGTTAACAAACTGATGACTGAAGAGAAACGTGTAACTCTGTGAGTTGCATTCACACATCGCAATGGAGTTTCTCAGAAGGCTTCTTTCCCGTTTTGATCTGAGGATATTTCCTTTTTCACCTTTGCCCTCCAGGAGCTCCCAAATATCACTTTGCAGAATCCACGACAACAGTGTTTGCAAACTGTTCCAAGCAGGGAAGGGTGGAACTCTGTGTGATGAAGTCACACATCAGAAAGCAATCTCTCAGAAAGCTTCTCTCTTGTTATTATCTGAGGATATTTCCTTTTTCACCATGAGCCCCTATGGGCTCGAAATGATCACTTTGCAGATTCCACGAAAAGAATGTTAGCAAACTGCTTCCTGAGGACTAAGCTGTAACTCCGTGAGGTGAATTCACAGATCACAAAGAAGTTTCTCAGAAAGCTTCTTTCTCGTGTTGAACTGATGATATTTTCTTTCTCAGCGTAGGCCTCAATGCGATCCATAGAAACCCTTCTCAGATTCCTCAAAGACAGTGTTAATGGACTCCTCCACGAAGCATAAGTGGAGCTCTGTGATAGGAATTCACCTATCAACAAGAATGTCTAGGAAAGCTTCTTTCTAGTTTTCATCTGAGGATATTTCCTTTGTCACCATAAGCTTCATTGCACTAAGAATTACCCCATTCAGATTTACAGAAAACTGTGTTAGCCAACTGATGACAGAAGAGAAACGTGTAACTCTGAGATTTGCATTCACAAATCACAATGCATTTTCTCAGAAGGCTTCTTTCCGTTTTGATCTGAGAATATTTCCTTTTTCACCATTGCCGTCCATGAGCTCCTTAATATCACTTTGCAGAATCCACGACAATAGTTTTAGCGAAGTGTTCCAAGAAGGGAACGGTGGAATTCTGTGTGATGAAGTCACACCTCAGAAAGCAATCTCTCAGAAAGCTTCTCTCTTGTTATTATCTGAGGATATTTCCTTTTTCTCCATGAGCCCCTATGGGCTCGAAATGATCACTTTGCAGATTCCACGAAAAGAATGTTAGCAAACTGCTTCCTGAGGACTAAGCTGTAACTCCGTGAGGTGAATTCACAGATCACAAAGAAGTTTCTCCGAAAGCTTCTTTCGCGTTTTGAACTGATGATATTTCCTTTCTCAGCGTAGGCCTCAATGCGATCCAAAGAAACCCTTCTCAGTTTCCTCAAAGACAGTGATAATGGACTGCTCAACAAAAGTGAAACTCTGTGAGATGAATTCACACATCACCAAGAAGTGTCTAAGAAAGCTTCTTTCTAGTTTTAATCTGAGGATATTTCTTTTGTCACCGTCAGCTTCATTTTGCTAACAAGTATTCCATTGCAGATTTCCAGAAAACTGTGTTAGCAAACTGATGACTGAAGAGAAACGTGTATCTCTGTGAGTTGCATTCACACATCGCAATGCAGTTTCTCAGAAGGCTTCTTTCCAGTTTTGATCTGAGGATATTTCCTTTTTCACCAATGCCCTCCATGAACTCCCAAATATCACTTTGCAGAATCCACGACAACAGTGTTAGCAAACTGTTCCAGGAAGGGAAGTGTGGAACTCTGTGTGATGAAGTCACACATCAGAAAGCAATCTCTCAGAAAGCTTCTCTCTACTTATTATCTGAGGATATTTCCTTTTTCACCCTGGGCCCCTATGGGCTCCCAAAGATCACTTTGCAGTTTCCACAAAAACAGTGTTATCAAACTGCTTCTTGAGGACTAAGCTGTAACCCTGTGCATGAATTCCCACATCACAACGAAGTTTCTCAGAAATCTTCTTTCACGTTTTGAACTGATGAATTTTCCTTTATCAGCGTAGGCCTCAATGCGATCCAAGGAAGCCCTTCTCAGTTTCCTCAAATACAGTGTTAATGGACTGCTCCATGAAACATAAGTGTAACTCTGTGAGATGAATTCACACATCACAAAAAGTTTCTAAGAAAGTTTCCTTCTCGTTTTCATCTGGGGATATTTCCTTTGTCACCGCAAGCTTCATTGCGCTATGTGGTATCTAATTGCAGATTCCCAGAAAACTGTGTTAACAAACTGTTCACTCAAGAGAAACCTGTAACTCTGTGAGTTGCATTCAATCATGGCAATGCAGTTTCTCAGAAGGCTTCTTTCCACTTTTAATCTGAGGATATTTCCTTTTTCACCATAGCCCTCAATGAGCTCCCAAATATCACTTTGCAGTATCCCCAACAACAGTGTCAGTAAACTGTTCCAAGCAGGGAAGGGTGGAACTCTGTGTGATGAAGTCTCATATCACAAAGCAATCTCTCAGAAAGCTTCTCTCTAGTTATTTTGTGAGGATACTTCCTTTTTCACCATGGGCCCCTATGAGCTCCCAAATATCACTTTGCAGAATCCACGACAACAGTGTTAGCAAACTGTTTCAAGAAGGGAAGGGTGGAACTCTGTGCGGTGAAGTCACACATCCGAAAGCAGTCTCTCAGAAAGCTTCTCTCTAGTTATTATGTGAGGATACTTCCTTTTTCACCATGGGCCCCTATGGGCTTCCAAATATCACTTTGCAGATTCCACGAAAAGGGTGTTAGCAACCTGCTTCCAGAGTTCTTAGTTATAAGTCTGTGAGATGAACTCACTAATCAGAAAGAAGTTGCTCAGAAAGCTTTCACGTTTTGAAATGATGAAATTTCCTTTATCAGCGTAGGCCTAATGCGATCCAAAGACGTCCTTCTCAGGTTCCTCAAAGACAGTGTTAATGGAATGCTCCAGGAAACATAAGTGTACCTCTGTGAGATGAATTTACACATTACCAAGAAGTTTCTCAAAAAGCTTCTTTCTAGTTTTCATCTGAGAATATTTCCTTTATCATCGTAAGCTTCATTGCGCTATTAAGTATCTAATTGCAGATTTCCAGAAAACTGTTAACAAACTGATCACTGAAGAGAAACGTGTAACTCTGTGAGTTGCATTCACACATGGCAATGCAGTTTCTCAGAAGGCTTCCTTCCGGTTTTAATCTGAGGATATTTCCTTTTTCACCATAGCCCTCAATGAGCTCCCAAATATCACTTTGCAGAATCCACGACAACAGTGTTAGCAAAGTGTTCCAAGAAGGGAAGGGTGGAACTCTGTGTGATGAAGTCACATATGAGAAAGCAATCTCTCAGAAAGCTTCTCTCTAGTTATTATGTGAGGATATTTCCTTTTTCACCATTGGACCCTATGGGCTCCCAAATATCACTTTGCAGAATCCACGACAACAGTGTTAGCAAACTGTTTCAAGAAGGGAAGGGTGGAACTCTGCGTGATGAAGTGACACATCAGAAAGCAATCTCTCAGAAAGCTTCTCTCTAGTTATTATGTGAGGATATTTCCTTTTTCACCATTGGACCCTATGGGCTCCCAAATATCACTTTGCAGTTCCCAAGAAAAGAGTGTTAGCAAACTGCTTCCTGAGGTCTAAGTTGTAAGTCTGTGAGATGAACTCACTGATCACAAAGAAGTTTCTCAGAAAGCTTCTTTCACGTTATGAACTGATGAAACTTCCTTTATCAGCATAGGCCTCAATGCGATCCAAAGAAGCCCTTCTCAGGTTCCTCAAAGACAGTGTTAATGGACTGCTCCACGAAACATAAGTGTAACTCTGTGAGATGACTTCAAACATCACCAAGAATTTTCTCAGAAAGATTCTTTCTCGTTTTCATCTGAGGATATTTCTTTTGTCACCGTAAGCTTCATTGCGCTATGAAGTATCTAATTGCAGATTTCCAGAAAACTGTGTTAACAAACTGATCACTGAAGAGAAACGTGTATCTCTGTGAGATGCATTCACACATGGCAATGCAGTTTCTCATAAGGCTTCTTTCCAGTTTTAATCTGAGTATATTGCCTTTTTCACCATAGCCCTCAATGAGCTCCCAATATCACTTTGCAGAATCCACGACAACAGTGTTAGCAAACTGTTGCAAGAATGGAAGGGTGGAACTCAGTGTGATGAAGTCACACATCGGAAAGCAGTCTCTCAGAAAGCTTCTCTCTAGTTGTTATGTGAGGATATTTCCTATTTCACCATGGGCCCCTATGGTCTCCCAAATATCACTGTGCAGTTTCCACGAAAAGAGTGTTAGCAAACTGTTTCCTGAGTTCTAAGGTATATGTCTGTGAGATGAACTCACTGATCAGAAAGAAGTTTCTCAGCATGTTTCTTTCACCTTTTGAACTGATGAAATTTCCTTTGTCAGCGATAGCCTCAATGCGATCCAAAGAAGCCCTTTTCAGGTTCCTCAAAGACAGTGTTAATGGACTGCTCCATGAAACTTAAGAGTAACTCTGTGAGATGAATTCACACATTGCCGGGGTCCAGCCCTAGCGTGACCAAGGTACCCCAAAGGGGAGAGGCAATGCGGCGAGAGACAATAAAGACACCAGACACAACATGCAAGAGCACACACACAAGACTGCAGACCAGCAAAGGCTGACAGCCCTGAATGATTTTTACTACAGGCTTTTATATTATCTTATAGAAAAATTTTCAATCAGCAGAGCATCAGGCGATTACATAATTATATATAGATTATCAGGATATTCTCAGAAGTTCATCGAGAACCGTTCTCTTCATGGATGGTCAGTTTGTTCTTCCTTCCTTGGTTACCCTTTTGGGGAATAAACATTCTTAATGGTTAACATAACAAAGTCCTATATCAGACTTGGTGGCTCTTGCGGTTACAGGTGCTAGACGGGACCATTGTGTGATCTCTGAGGAAATGGTCATAGGGACAATTATAGCAGCACAATTGGTTATAGGCTTAGAACTGGCACAGCAGTCTCTATTAAGTGCAAGGTTATACTTTAACATTGATTATATGACTATGTATAACAATTTTTCTTTTTTTCTAATTTTAGTATTTAACTTTTCATTTTTGTTTAGGGCACCAAATTTAATATCCTTGTCATCTTACTGTGTCCCACAAACTCAAATCTTTTCATAGAATTAACCTGCCATCGATTTACGCCATTTTTTCACCGTTTATATAATTCTCAGAATATGAAATAAGTTGGGAGCTTAACCATGACAAATTTTGCATAGAATTTTTGCCTTTAGGGGAATACCATATTTCCTTTTTTCCCTTATGTGTTCCCATCACATACCCCCACTGGCCATTAACCCATATTGAAGGGAGAGGCCCAGGGCCAAATTTTCCGAGGGTAATGTGGTAAGATTTTTCTTCTATCTTTCCAGCTCATGGGTATTGCCCCATTTTCCAAGATCTGGAGTGGGGGTGGGCAGTACTATTACCGAATGAGTAACACTCCCCAGACCTCACCGTGAATCCCTTCCAATAGTTGTCCGCATATAAATGATCAACCAAATGCAAAGCAAAATAGCATAGCTTATTCCAGCGATACAGAAGAGCCCACCAGCGCCACCTGCTGCACAGGCCTTGGAAGTGGCCTTGCCAGAGGGCTCTGAGCCTTGCTCAAGAGCAGGCTTATGCGATCAGGGTCCGGGTCGTCCCTCTCCTGCATGGCCTACGCCATGTCCCCCTTTTTTATTTTGTAGTTTAAAACGAATAATTTCTTGTTGGAGGGTTTTCACAGAGGCGAAGAGTCTTCGGGAGAGCACTGGAAAGAAATTATAAACCAAATAATTATAAATGCAAAGGCAGGTATATGGTAGAATGATGTTGATAGTATTTTTGAATTTACCATGGTGTGGAAAGAATCTACTATGCTTTGAGCGAAATCTGCAGGGGAAACTGTAGATAAGTTTGCATGAGAGATATCAGTAAATTGTTGTTGTAGGGATTGCATATATAGGTGAGAGAATGGTTCCATAATCCTGTAATGTGATACTGAATTTGCTCCCAGGTACTTCTGTATGATTGTAAGGAAGGGGAGTTACACAAATCCATTTGTAATTATGATGACAAGCCGTAGTTAATTGTACTTTAATATTTTGAATTTCTTGCCCTAAATATAAAACTGCTTCTTCTAAGACATTTATTCTATCTATTAATTTATGGTCTATGCTTTCTTGTAAAAATAAAGCCTTAGAGATATTTAGTGATAGATGATTAACATGTTGAGCAGTATGTACTTGTTGTACCAAGGCGGTCGCTGAGGCAGCAACTGATCCAATGATAGCAATTAAAGCAGTGATTCCTAGAATTAATGCAGCAATAAATCGTTTAGGTCTAGTTAAGGCTTTCTTTATAGCTTGCAAAACTGCTAATCCAGGGTCCGTGTCATCCTTCAGATATATTTACAGGCAATAGTATGTAAGTGGGACGCTTTAACACATAAAAATGAGACTGAGAAAATGAAGTATTAAGGCAGTTAGTTATTTTGCATTTTGTACAATTTACTGTATATAGATAAATACAGTATATTTATACTGTATATAGATAAATACATATACTTATCTTGATAAAACTTGTAACTGAGTAATATTGTCATATATTAAAATAGAGAAAGGGGAGCGTACACAAGCTTGATTATTAATTACCTCTTCATTAGTAGGTCTAGTTAAGGTGGTTTTATTAAGTGCAGCTAGTAGTCTATATAGTTGTGACTGAGGTTTGTTATATTTGTGATTAAATCCAA
>NW_022143900.1:0-2295 GCF_007565055.1 Rhinopithecus roxellana
GAGATCTGAGACTGGACAGACTGCCTACTCAAGTGTGTCCCAGACCCCTGAGTAGCCTAACTGGGAGAAATCCCCACTAGGGGCAGTCTGACACCCCACCCTCACAGGGTGGAGTACACCCCTGAGGGGAAGCTTCCAAAGTAAGAATCAGACAGGTACACTCGCTGTTCAGCAATATTCTATCTTCTGCAACCTCTGCTGCTGATACCCAGGCAAACAGGGTCTGGAGTGGACCGCAAGCAATCTCCAACAGACCTATAGCTGAGGGTCCTGACTGTCAGAAGGAAAACTATCAAACAGGAAGGAAACCTTTACCAAAACCCCATCAGTACGTCACCATCATCAAAGACCAGAGACAGATAAAACCACAAAGATGGGGAAAAAGCAGGGCAGAAAAGCTGGAAATTCAAAAAAAAAGAGCGCATCTCCCCCTGCAAAGGAGCGCAGCCCATCGCCAGCAACGGATCAAAGCTGGTCAGAGAATGATTTTGACGAGATGAGAGAAGAAGGCTTCAGTCCATCAAACTTCTCAGAGCTAAAGGAGGAATTACATACGCAGCGCAAAGAAACTAAAAATCTTGAAAAAAGAGTGGGAGAATTGACAGCTAGACTAATTAATGCAGAGAAGGTCATAAACGAAATGACAGAGATGAAAACCATGACACGAGAAATACGTGACAAATGCACAAGCTTCAGTAACCGACTCAATCAACTGGAAGAAAAAGTATCAGCGATTGAGGATCAAATGAATGAAATGAAGCGAGAAGAAAACCAAAAGAAAAAAGAAGAAAAGAAATGAACAAAGCCGGCAAGAAGTATGGGATTATGTAAAAAGACCAAATCTACGTCTGATTGGGGTGCCTGAAAGTGAGGGGGAAAATGGAACCAAGTTGGAAAACACTCGTCAGGATATCATCCAGGAGAACTTCCCCAACCTAGTAGGGCAGGCCAACATTCAAATCAGGAAATACAGAGAACACCACAAAGATACTCCTCCAGAAGAGCAACTCCAAGACACATAATTGCCAGATTCACCAAAGTTGAAATGAAGGAAAAAATCTTAAGGGCAGCCAGAGAGAAAGGTCGGGTTACCCACAAAGGGAAGCCCAACAGACTAACAGCAGATCTCTCGGCAGAAAATCTACAAGCCAGAAGAGGGTGGGGGCCAATATTCAACGTTCTTAAAGAAAAGAATTTTCAACCCAGAATTTTATATCCAGCCAAACTAAGTTTCATAAGTGAAGGAGAAATAAAATCCTTTACAGATAAGCAAATGCTTAGAGATTTTGTCACCACCAGGCCTGCCTTACAAGAGACCCTGAAGGAAGCCCTAAACATGGAAAGGAACAACCGGTACCAGCCATTGCAAAAACATGCCAAAATGTAAAGACCATCGAGCCTAGGAAGAAACTGCATCAACTAACGTGCAAAATAACCAGTTAATATCATAATGGCAGGATCGAGTTCACAAATAACCATATTAACCTTAAATGTAAATGGACTAAATGCTCCAATTAAAAGACACAGACTGGCAAACTGGATAAAGAGTCAAGACCCATCAGTGTGCTGTATTCAGGAGACCCATCTCACATGCAGAGACATACATAGGCTCAAAATAAAGGGATGGAGGAAGATCTACCAAGCAAATGGAGAACAAAAAAAAAGCAGGGGTTATAATCCTAGTCTCTGATAAAACAGACTTTAAACCATCAAAGATCAAAAGAGACAAAGAAGGCCATTACATAATGGTAAAGGGATCAATTCAACAGGAAAAGCTAACTCTCCTAAATATATATGCCCCCAATACAGGAGCACCCAGATTCATAAAGCAAGTCCTTAGAGACTTACAAAGAGACTTAGACTCCCATACAATAATAATGGGAGACTTCAACACCCCACTGTCAACATCAGACAGATCAACGAGACAGAAACTTAACAAGGATATCCAGGAATTGAACTCATCTCTGCACCAAGCGGACCTAATAGACATTTATAGAACTCTCCACCCCAAATCAACAGAATATACGTTCTTCTCAGCACTGCATCGCACTTTTTCCAAAATTGACCACATAATTGGAAGTAAAGCACTCCTCAGCAAATGTAAAAGAATAGAAATTATAACAAACTGTCTCTCAGACCACAGTGCAATCGAACTAGAACTCAGGACTAAGAAACTCAATCAAAACCGCTCAACTACATGGAAACTGAACAACCTGCTCCTGAATGACTACTGGGTACATAACGAAATGAAAGCAGAAATAAAGATGTTATTTGATTGAAACCAATGAGAACAAA
>NW_022143901.1:0-20234 GCF_007565055.1 Rhinopithecus roxellana
CCCGAGTAGGTGTAACTCACCGCCTGCGATATTGAGAGTTCCCATCCTCGCTTCACTCCCTAGGATTTAAGACCAATAACACAGGATGGTGTGCCAGTCACGGTCCCTGCGTTTTGCAACAATAACAGCTTCTCCCTCTTCCCTCCCCCTCCTCGATATAGGAACAATATCCCCAGGTGGGTTATACATCCCCTGTGTATATTGGTGTAAATGTCATCGTCTCCCAATGATATTGGGCATAGTGTCACAGGGGGCTATACACTTTTTGATATTGGGGTAATATCATCCTCACTCCCTCAGGATCGTAGGCAAAATTCGAAGGGGATTTCAACTCTCGCGATATGGCAATAGAATCAGCTCCCCCACCTAGATGTTAGGAACTATATATACAGGCGGTTGTATCACTTCTTGGAAATTGGGAGTCATGTCCAACCCGCTCCACTCTGGATATAAGGAGCACAACATGGACCGAAGGAATGGACTTCACTGTGATAATTGCAATAAAGTCATCTTCTACACCTGACTATTAGAAATAATATCATAGGGGTGTACCTTCTCTCGATATGGATGGGGAAAATATAATCCTCTCCCCCAGCCAGATATCAGAAAAGTCTCCACATTATGAATATTAATACATATAATAAAAATCGATAGCAATCATTGATATGTAGATAATCACATAAAGATAGTATATATTAATACTGCTAAAAAATTAATGATTATTATAAATTGCGCTACGATTAAAATAAAATGAAGTATCACAATTAATGCTTACTAAAATCAATAATAAACTGATGTTGGTAATAAAATAATAATAAATATTAGAACTACTAAGATTGTTAAATGCATTAAATTTGATAATTTTTTCAAGAGTGCATACTCAATATTAAAATATTATCCATATTTAATAAGGTATATAATAACTACATGTGTCATTGATCATATTTAAAATCGACAATAAGTTTAATAATTCATCATATGGATTACTCCAAATACCGCAGGGGGTGATACACAACTGTGATATAATAGATATAGGGATAAATATAGACATACTAGATAAAGAGATGAGGGTACCTAAATATAAGACATAAAAGATATAATAGATTAGGTATAGATATAAAGACAATAAGATCTATAGATTAGGTGTAAAATATGACAAATGATATAATAGTATAGGTCAAAAATATACATAATCGATAAATAGATATAGGTATATAAATATAGACAGACAGATATAAAGATACAGGTATAAATATAGACATAATAATATGGTAAAAAACTATAGACCAAATAATTATAGATATAGGAATATAAATACTAGACATAATAGATATAATGCTATAGTAGGTAATAATATAATAGCTATAATATAATGATAGGATAAATATAGAATATACTAGATATACGTATGAAATATAGATATAATAAATAAATAGCATATAGCTATAAAATATCTACATAATAGACATTACTAGATATGGGCATAAAATAAGACATAATAGACTATAATAGAGTATAGGTGAAAAAATAGACATAAGTTGATATAGGTATAAAATAGAGAAAATGAGGACATAATAGATGAGGTATAAAAATATGACAAATAGATAAATATATATAGGTAAAAAAATATAGACATACTTAGATATAGGTATAAATATAGACATAATAGATTACATAGACATAGGCATCAAATATAGCACATAAGAGTAATAATAGATATTAGGTTAAACTACAGGAAATAATAGATGTAGAAGATATAGGTTTAAAATATAGCATAAGAGATATCGTATAAATACTAGAAATAATAGATATACTAGGTATAGGTTAAAATCAGACATAACCAAATATAATGATATTGCACAAATATAGACATAATAGATATAATAGATATGCGTATAAATATAGATATCAAAGATATATCGTTGAAATATAGATACAATAGATATAGGATAAAATATAGACATAATAGATAAAGTAATATTAGACATAATAAGATATAATAGATGTTAGGAAAAACTAATAGACATACTAATAGAATAAGACAGAAAATATAACATAATATGATATAATAGAGGTATTAAATATATACATAAGAAGATACTAATGATAGAGGTATAAATAAAGACACATATAGTTTATAATAGATTAATACGATAGTAGGTATAAATACAGACGTAATAGATATAATAAGATGTGGTAAAATATACATATAATAGTATACATTATATATTAGGTTAAAAATAAGATATATAGATGTAACTAGAGGTAATACATCTAGACCTAGTAGATCTACTAGATAGAGGTACTAAAAAATATACTAAGAGATAAAGGTAGAGGTATAAAATATAGACATAACTAAGACATACATAGTTAAGATATTATAATTGGATAAGAGATATAAAATAAGGTATAAATATATACCATAACGACAAACCATAAGGTAATAGAGTAAATGACATAGAGATATAATATAGAAGAAGGTTAAAATATAGACATAAGAGATATAATAAATGAGGTGTAAAATTATAAGAACAATGAATAGAGTATAATATAGATAATGCTATAGAGTATAAAATATCAGACATAACAGATATAATAATAGGTGATAAAATACAGCACATAACTAGTATATCATGATATGATATAGTATAAAAGAACCTAAAGAAGGACGAGCATGACGAGTGAGATAAAATCCTCATTATAGTTTAGCAAAATTACGCCCATAATACCCACCGCCATACTCTAGCCATAACTCGATATTTATCTAATTACGCATAATAATAGCACATAATTATGCACTAGATTAGAGATATAGGTATAAAAATATAACATAATAGATGACTATAAGCTAAAAAAATATAGACATAATTAGATATATAGATATAGGTCTAAATTGCAAGACTAATATAAGGGAACATAGACAATGATTATGATCAGTATAAATTCAATGTATGATCTAACCTCGATTCTCAATGATATCTCGCCCCTCTCGCTTGAAATCTCCCCTCGCATCCGAATCTCGCTACCCTAGTATCTAGCAATCCTCGCATCGGATCCGCCTAATGATTTAGTGTACTATATCGCATCAATCCGCAAACATGTCGCAATCAGGATACGGTCTCTCATACCCTATAGCTCATCCATAATAGATACAGTTATACAAATTAGACGTCTAGATATAGGTATAAAGTATAGACATAATAGATATACTAGAACGTTTAAAGTAAACAGAATAGATAAACATTAGAGGTATATAATATAGACATGATAGATATAATAATAGAAGGTATAATATAGTCAGAATAGATATAACAGATAGATATAGGGTATAAAATATAGACATAATAGATCTAGGTATGCAATATGTCATAATAGATATAATAGATATCGGTATAAAATCTAGACATAATAGTATAATAGATATAGGAATCAATATCGACCTAATAGATATAATGATGAGGTATAAATATAGACATATAATATAATAGATACAGGTAAAAAATATAGACATAAGAGATCTAATAGATAGTAGGTGTAAATGTAGACATAATAGATATAATAGATATACGTATAAATATGACATAATAGATATAGGTATAAAATATAGACTGAAGTATATAATAGATACAGGTATAAAATATACATAATAAAATATTAGATATAGGTATAAAACATAGCACTAAATAGATATAGGTAAAAATATAGACATAAAAGATTATAGATAACAGTTATAAAACATAGACATAACAGATATAGGTATAAAATATAGACATAAATAGATATAGTTATAATATAGACATAATAGATATAATAATAGAAGAATAAAATATAGATAAATAATATAGGTATAAAATATAACACAATATTTAGATATGGGAATAAAATATAGGCTTAATAATAGATATAAATAGTATAAAATATGACATCATAGATACAATAGATAGAGTATAAAAATAGGCATAATAGATTAATACATATAGGTATAAAACATAGACATCATAGATACAATAGATATAGGCATAAAATATAGACGTCATAGATATAATAGATATAGGTATAAAAATCAGACATCATAGATATAATAGTATAGTTAAACTATAGACATATCAGTATAATAGATATAGGTATAAAGTAAAACATAATAGATATGATAGATATACGTATAAAATATAACATAATAGATAGAAGAATAATAAATAGTTTATAATAGATATAGGTATAAATAAAAAGACACAATAGATATAAAGATACAGGTTAAAGTATATATATAATAGATTAATAAGAATAATAAAATATAGTTTATAATAGATATACGTATTAAATATAGACATAATAGATATAATAGAGGTATAAAAATAACATAATAGATATAATACATAGAAGGTATTAATATAGACATATTAGATATAATAGAGTTACAAATTAGACATAATAGATATAATAGATATAGTAAAAAATATAGATATAATTGATATATTAGATATAGACATAAATAATAGATATGTATAAAATATAGACATAATAGATATAATAGATATAGTTATAAAATATGACAAGATATAATAGATATAGGTATAAATATAGACATAATATATAGGTATAAAACATACATAATAGATAATGAAACAGGCATGAAATATATACATAAAGATATAATAGACATAGGTATAAAAAATATAACATAATAGATATATAGAGGTATAAATATAGACATTATAGACAATAAGGTATAAACATAGACATACATAGATATAATAGATATAATAGATAGGGTCTAAAATTAACATATAGTATATAAAGAGAGTGTATAAAAGACAGATATAATAGATATATATAGGTATAAATATAGATAATAGACAAAATAATATAGGTATAAATATAGACATAAATAGATATATAGATTAGGTATAAATAATAAAGATATAGAAATACAGTATAAAATATAGATTATAAAATATAATAGATTAGCATAAATAGTAGTATATAGACATAATAAAGTAGTATAAAATATGATTATAATACAAGCAATCAACATAAGATAAATAGATATAGGTATAAAATATAAATTAATATATATAAGATATAAAATTAGATATGATAGATAACAGATATAGGTATAAAAGCTATGATATAATGACATAGGTATAAAAATAAAGATATAATAGATATAGGTATAAATTCAGACAAATTGATATAATAGGTAAAATATAGGTATAATAGTATGATATGAAATATAGACATGATACATAGATATAGGTATAAAATATAGCACTAATAAACATATAATAGATATAGGTATAAAATAAAGACATAAAGATTTAATAGATATAGGTTAAAATAATATATATAGATCTATAGCAGTTATAAATATGTATCATAATTAGATAGATATAGGTATAAAATAGACAGAATAGATATAGGTATAAAATATAGACATACTAGATACAATAGATATAGTCATAAAATATAGACATTATAGATATAGGTATAAACTATGACATAATAGATATAGGTTATAAATAATAGATATAATATATAAAATAGATATAGGTATAAACATAAAGACATAATTGATATAAGTACTAAAAAACTCATAGAATAGGTAAATAAGACATCAATATACCTATAAAATATAGACTCACAGTTACTAATAGATACAGGCATAAATATCGACATATAGATCTAATAGATATCGTATAAAATATAGCCATAATACGTAAACTAGATATAGGTATAAAATATAGACATAATAGATAGTATCGTGTAAAAATCAGACATAATAGATATATAGATATAGGTTTAATACAGACATATGATATTATATATAGGTATGAAAAATATAGACATAATAGATGTAATAGCATAGGTATAAATATGGACATAATAGATATAATAGTATATCAGTATAAATATACAGACAAAAAGATTAATAGATAGGGGATAAATATAGATTAATCATCTAGGTATAAATCATAGACATAAAAATAGGATAACAGATATACGTATAAGATATAATATAGATTGTTATGAGTATAGTTAATTATATAATAATCGGTATAAATATCGATATATCTATCTAAACTTAAATATAATTGATAGAATGATATCGGTATATACACTATAGGTTGAATGATTTGGTATAGGAAATATAGATATACTAGATAAACAACTATAGGTATGAAAATATAGACATATAGATATAATAGATATAGATTCAAATAGACATAATTAATAACGATAGAGGTATACAATACAGACATTAATAGAGATAGATATAGGTATGACTATGACCATAATAGATATACGTATAAAATATAAGCATATAGATAAATAGATATACGTATAAAAATAGACATGATAGATATAGGTATAAAATATAGACAAAATCGATATAATAGATAAGTATAATATTTAGACATAATAGATATGATAGATATCGGTAGAAAATAATAGACATAATAGATAAATAGATATAGGCATAAAAATATACACATACAGTATAATAGATATAGGTTATAAAATATAGAAATATAGATATGTAAAAATATAGACTTACAAGATATAATATATATAGGTATAAAATATAACAGAATATATATAATAGATATAGGTTAAAATATAGACTAAAGATATAGATAAAAATATAGACATAATATATATAATGATCTAGGAATAAAATATAGACAATAATATAGTTATAAAATATAGACTAATAGATATAATAGAAATAGTGTAATATACAGACATACTAAATAGAGTTATAAATATAGACATAATAGATTAATAAGATATATATATAAAATTAGACCAATAGATATAGGTATAAATATGGACATAAGAGATACAATAGATATAGGTATAAAATATAGACATCATAGATATAATAGATATAGGTATAAAATATAGTCATAAAGATATAATAGATATCGTATAAAATATCCACAATAGATATAATAGAGGAGTTATAAATATAGACAAATAGATATAATAGAGTTATAAAATTATAGACATTGTAGATGATAATAGATCGAGGTATCAAATAAGCCATAATAGTAAAATACATTAGATATAAATTATAGACATATAATATAATGGATAGAGGTATAAAATATAAACAAATAATATAATATAGACAAGATCTAATATAGAATAATAAATATATATGGAGGAATAAAATATAGACATAATAGTTAATAGTTTAGGTATAAAATAGACAAATATATGTAATGGATATAGTTATAAACATAGACATAACATGTGTGTAAAATGTAGACATACAACATATAATAGTGTAGGTATCAAATAGATATATATAGATAAATTAGATATAGCTATTATATAGACATAATAGATACCAATACATATGAATAAAAAATATAGATATATAGATATAGCTGGATAAAGGTCTAAATATAGACATAATAGATATAATATATATAGGTATAAAATATGGACATAATAAATAAAATAGATATAGGTATAAAATGGAGTCGTAGAAGATATAATAAGAATAGGTACAAAATATAGATATAATAGATACAAGTATATAATATAGATATAATAGATATAATAGATATAGGTAGAAAATACAGATATAATAGATATGATAAAATATAGATATAATAGATATAGTAGATATAGGTATAAAATATAGATGAAATTGATATAAGTATAAAATATAGACATAATAGGTATAGGTATAAAATATAGATATAATGGATATAATAAATATAGGTATAAAATATAGACATAATAGATATTGGTATAAAATATAGACATAATAGATATAATAGATATAGGTATAATATATAGGCATAATAGACATAATAGATATAGGTATAAAATATAGACATAATGGATATAATTGATATAGGTATAAAATATAGACATAAGAGATATAATAGATATAGGTGTAAAATATAGACATAAGAGATACAATAGATATAGGTATAAAGTAGAGACATCATAGATATAATAGATATAGGTATAAAATATAGACATAATACATATAATAGATATCGGTATAAAATATAGACATAATAGATATAATAGATAGAGGTATAAAATATAGCCATAATAGATATAATAGAGGTATAAAGTATAGACATAGTAGATATAATAGATGGTGGTATAAAATATAGCCATAATAGATATAATAGATAGAGGTATAAATTATAGACATAAGAGATATAATGGATAGAGGTATAAAATATAAAGATAATAGATATAATAGATAGAGGTATAAAATACAGAAATAATAAATGTAATGGAGGAATAAAATATAGACATAATAGATATAATAGATGTAGTTATAAAAAATAGACATAATATATATAATGGATATAGGTATAAAATATAGACATAATATATAGGTGTAAAATGTAGACATACAACATATAATAGATGTAGGTATAAAATATAGACGTAATAGATATAATAGATATAGCTATTAAATAGACACATAATAGATATAATACATATAGGTAAAAAATATAGATATAATAGATATAGTGGATATAGGTATAAAATATAGACATAATAGATATAATATATATAGGTTTAAAATATAGACAAAATAGATATAATAGATATAGGTGTAAAATAAAGACATAAAAGATATAAGAGATATAGGATTAAAAGATGGACATAATACGTGTAATAGATATAGGTATAAAAAATAGACGTAATAGGTATAATAGATATAAGTATAAAATATAGACATATTAGATATTAGAGGTATAGGTATAAAATATAGATATAATGGACATAGGTCTAAAATATAGATATAACAGATATAATAGATAAAGGTATAAAATATACATATAATAGATATAATAGATATAGCTAAAATATATACACATAATAGATATAATAGATATAGGTATAAAATATAGACATAAAAGCTATAACAGATATAGGTATATTATATACACATAATAGATATACGTATAAAATATACACATAATAGATATAATAGCAAGAGGTATAAATTTCAGACATAATAGATATAATAGATTTAGGTATAAAATGTATTTATGTATAAAATATTAGGTATAAAATAATATAAAATTAGATACAGTTATAAAATATAGACATAATAAATATAATAGATATAGGTATAAAATATAGATATAATAGTTATAAGAGATTTAGGTATAAAACACAGACATAATAGATATAATACATATGGGTATAAAGTATAGACATAATAGATATAATAGATATAGTTATAAAGTATAGACATAATAGATATGATAGAGGTATGAAATATAGACATAAAGATATAATAAATATAGGTATTAAATATAGACATTATACACATAAGTATAAATGATAGACATAAAAGACATAATAGATATAATTATAAAATATAGACGTAATAGATATAATAGATAGAGGTACAAAATATATACATATAGATATAACAGATAGAGATACAAAATATAGATATAATAGATATAATAGATAGATGTATAAAATATAGACATAATAGATATAATAGATATAGGTATAAAATATAGATATAATGGATATAATAGATATAGGTATAAAACATAGGCATACTAGATATAGGTATAAAATATAGACATAATGGATATAATAGATATACGTATAAAATACAGACATTATACATATAAGTATAAATTATAGACATAAAAGATATAATAGGTATAGTTATAAAATATAGACAAAATAGACATAATAGATAGAGGTATAAAACATAGACATACAAGATATAATAGATATAGGTATAAAATATAGACATAGTAGATATAATAGATAGAGGTATAAAAAATATACATAAGAGATATAATAGGTAGTGGTATAAAATATAGACAGATATAATAGTTAGATATATATAATATAGACATTAGAGATATAAAAGATAGAGGTATAAAATATAGACATAAGAGATATAATAAATAGAGGTGTAAAATATAGACATAATAGATATAATAGATACAGGTATAAATATAGACATAATAGATATAATAGAAATAGGTATAAAGTATAGACATAACAGATATAATAGATATAGGTATAAAACTAACACATAACATATATAATAGATATAGACATAATAGATATAAAAGATACAGGCATAAAATATAGACATAATAGATATATTAGGTATAGTTACAAAATATAGACATAATAGACATATTAGATATAGGTATAAAATATAGACATAATCGATATAATTATGAAATATAGACATAATAGATATGATAGATATAGGTATAAAATATAGACATAATAGATATGACATATAGAGCTATAAAATATAGACATAATAGATATAATATATATAGGTATAAAATATAGACAAAAGATATAATAGATATAGGTATAAAACATAGACATAATAGATATAATAGATACAGGTATAAAATAAAGATATAATAGATATAGGTATAAAATATAGATATAATAGATATAATAGATGTACGTATAAAAAATAGATATAATAGATACGGGTATAAAATGTAGACAATAGATATAATAGATATAGGTATAAAATATAGACATAATAAATATAATAGATACAGGTATAAAATATAGACATAATAGATATAGGTATAAAGTATAGACATAATAGACATAATAGATATAGGTTTAAAGTATAGACACAATAGATATAACAGTTAGAGGTATAAAATATAGACGTGATAGATATAATAGATAGAGGTATAATATATAGACAGAATAGACATAATAGATAGATATAGGTATAAAATATAGACATAATCGATATAGGTATGAAATATAGACATAATAGATATAATAGATATCGGTATAAAATATAGACATAATAGATATAATAGATATAGGAATAAAATATCGACATAATAGATATAATAGATAGAGGGATAAAATATAGACATAATAGATATAATAGACAGAGGTATAAAATATAGACATAATAGATATAATAGATAGAGGTATTTTTTGGACTCAGGAAGGGGAACTTCACGCACTGGAGCCTATCATGGGGAAGGGGGAGGAGGGAGGGATTGCAATGGGGAGTTATACATGATATAAATGATGAATTGATGGGTGCTGACGAGTTGATGGGTGCAGCACACCAACATGGCGTAAGTATACATATGTAACAAACCTGCAAGTTATGCACATGTACACTAAAACTTAAAGTATAATTAAAAATAATAATAATTAATAAAAAAATAGACATAATAGATATAATGGATATAGGTATAAAATACAGACATAATAGATATACGTATAAAATGTAGACATAATAGATATAATAGATATAGGTATAAATATAGACATAATAGATATAGGTATAAAATACAGACATAACAGATACAATAGATAGAAGGATAAAATATGGACATAATGGATATAATAGACAGAGGTATAAAATATAGATATAATAGATATAAGAGAGAGAGGTATAAAATATAGACATAATAGATATAATAGATATAGGTATAAAATATAGACATAATAGCAATATTTAGGTATAAAATATTGACATAATATAGTTGTAAAATATATATATAATAAATATAATAGATATAGGTATAAAATATAGTTATAATAGTTATAATAGATTTAGGTATAAAACATAGACATAATAGATATAATAGATATAGGTATAAAGTATAGACATAATATATATAGATAAAAAATATAGACAATATATAATAGATATAGGTATAAAATATAGACATAATAGATACAATAGATATAGGTATAAATTATAGATATAATAGACATAGGTATCATGTATAGATGTAATAGATATAATAGATAAAGGTATAAAATATAGATATACATAATAGATATATGTATAAAACGTAGACATAATAGATATAGATATAAAACATAGATATAATAGATAAAGGTATAAAATATAGACATAATAGATATAATACATATAGGTATGAAATATAGACATAATAGATACAATAAATAGATGTATAAACTATAGCCATAAGAGATATAATAGATATAGGTATAAAATATAGACATAAAAGACATAATAGATATAGGTATGAATTACAGACATAATAGATATTATAGATATAGGTATAAAATATAGACACAATAGATGTAATAGACATAGGTTTAAAATATAGACATAATAGATATAATAGATATCGGTATAAAATACAGATATAAAAGATATAATAGATACGCGTATAAAATATAGACACAATAGATATAGGTATAAAATATAGAAATAATAAATATAGGTATAATATTTAGACATAATAGATATAATAGATATAGGTATAAAATATGGATAAAATAGATATATTAGATATAGGTATAAAATATACACATAATAGATATAATAGACACAGGTATATAATATAGATATAATAGATATAAGCATAAAATATAGATATAGTAGATATAATAGATGTACGTATAAAAAATAGATATAATAGATACAGGTATAAAATACAGACAATAGATATAATAGATATAGGTAGAAAATATAGATATAATAGATATAATTTAAAAAATACAAATATAATAGATATAATTGATATAGGTATAAAAATAGATAAAATGTATATAGGTATAAAACATGGTTATAATAGATATAGGTATAAAATATAGATAAAATAGATATAGGTATAAAATATTGACATAATAGCTACAACAGATATAGTTATGAAATATAGACATAATAGATATAATAGATTTAGGTATAAAATATAGACATAATTGATATAATAGTTATAGGTATAAAATATAGATAAATAGATATAATACATATAGGTATAAAATATAGACACAATAAATACAATAGATATAGGTATAAAATATAGATATAATATATATATTAGATATAGATATAAAATACAGATATAATAGATTTAGATATATGTATAAAATATAGATATTATGGATAGAATACATATAGGTATAAAATATAGATATAACAGATATCGCTATGAAATATAGACACAATAGATATAGATATAGGTATAAAATAAGATAAAATAGATATAGGTACAAAAATAAGATATAATAGATATAATATATATAGGTATAAAATATAGACATAATAGATATAACAGATATAGATATAAAATATAGACATAATAGATACAAGAGATATAGGTATAAAATATAGATATAATAGATATAATAGATAAAGGTATAAAATATAGACATAATAGATATAATAGATATAGGTACAAAATATAGACATAAGAGATATGATAGATATAGGTATAAAATATAGACATAATACATATAATAGATATAAGTATAAAATATAGACACCATAGATATAATAGATATAGGTATAAAATGTTGACATAAAAGATATAATAGATATAGGTAGAAAATATAGACATAATAGATATAATAAATATCGGTATAAAATATAGATAAAATAGATGTACGTGTAAAATATAGATAAAATAGATATAATAGATATAGGTATAAAATATAGATATAATAATTACAGGTATGAAATATAGATATAATAGTTATAATAGATATAGGTATAAAATATAGATATAATAGATATAGTTACAAAATATAAATAAAACAGATACAATAGAAATATATGTAAAAAATATAGATAAAATAGTTATAGGTATAAAATATAGACAAAATAGGTATAATATATATAGGTATATAATATAGACATAATAGATATAATATATATAGGTATAAAATGTAGACATAATAGATATAATGGATATAGGAATAAAATATAGGTATAATACATATAGGTATAAAATATAGATATAATTGATATAGGTATAAAATATAGACATAATAGATATAATAGATACAGGTATAAAATATAGATATAATAGATATAGGTACAAAATATTGATATAATAGTTATAATAGATATACGTATGAAATATAGAAAATATTGTTATAATAGGTATAGCTGTAAAATATAGATATAATAGATATAATAGATATAGGTATAAAATATAGACATAATAGATATTATAGATATAGGTATAAAATATAGACATAAAAGATATAATAGAGGTATAAAATATAGACATAATAGATATAATTGATAGAGTTATAAAATATACCCATCATAGATATAATAGACAAAGTTATAAAATATGGACATAATAGATATAATAGATATAGGAATAAAATATAGATATAATAGTTATGGGTATAAAATATAGATATAATAGATATAGACATAAGTCTGAAATATCGATATAAAGATATAATAGATATAGGTGTAAAATATAGATATAATAGATATAATAGATATAATAGATACAGGTATAAAATATACACATAATGGACATAATAGATATAGCTATAAAATATAGACATCATAGATATAAAAGATGTAGTTTTATGATATATACATAATAGATATAACAGATGTAGGTATACAATATAGACATAATAAATATAATATATTATAGACAAAATAGGTATAATTGATACAGGTAAAAAAATATAGACATAATTGATGTAATAAATAGAGTTATACACTGTACACTTAAAAGATATAATAGATAGAGGTATAAAATATAGAAATAATAGATATAATAGTTATAGGTATAAAATATAGACATAATAGATAGATATAGGTATAAAATATAGTCATAACAGATACAATAGATATAGGTATAAAATATTAACATAATAGACATAATAGATATAGGTATAAAATATAGACATTATAGATATAAAAGATAAAGGTATAAAATATAGACAAAGTAGATATAATAGATGTAGGTATAAAATATACACCTAATAGATATAATAGATATAGGTATAAAATATACACCTAATAGATATAATAGATATAGGTATAAAATATAGACATAATAGATATAGGTATAAAATACAGACATAATAGATATAGGTATAAAATATAGACATAATAGATATACCTATAAAATATAGACATAACAGTTATAATAGATATAGGTATGAAATATAGATATAATAGATATAATAGATATAGGAATAAAATATAGCCATAATAGATATAATAGATATAGCTATAAAATATAGACATAATAGATATAGATAAAAAATACAGACAAAATAGATATAATAGATATAGGTATGAAATACAGACATAATAGATATTATAGATATAGTTATGAAATATAGACAAAATAGATGTAATAGACATAGGTATAATATATATACATAATAGATATAATAGATATCGATATAAAATATAGTCATAAAAGATATAATAGATAGGTCTATCAAATATAGATCTAATAGATATAGGTAAAAAATATCGATATAATAGATATAATAGATATATGTATAAAATATAGATATAATAGATATAGGTAGAAAATATAGATATAATAGATATAATAGATATTGGTATGAAATATAGAAATAATAGATGCATTTATAAAATATAAATATAATAGATATAATAGATAAAGTTATAAATTTAGATATAATAGATATCGGTATAAAACATAGTTATAATAGATATAGGTATAAAATATAGACATAATAGATATAATAGTTGTAAGTATGAAATATAGGCATAATAGACATAATAGATATAGGTATAAGATATAGAAATAATAGATACAATAGATATAGGTATAAAATATAGACATAATAGATATAATAGATAGAGGTATAAAATAGAGACATAATAGATATAGGTATATAATATAGACATAATATATATAATCAATATAGGTATAAAATATAGACTTAATATATATAGGTATAAAATATAGACATAATAGATAAAATATATATAGGAATAAAATATAGACATAATAGACATAATAGATACAGGTATAAAATATAGACATAATAGATATAATAGATATAGGTATAAAATACAGGCATAATAGATATAATAGATAGAGGTATAAAATATAGACATAATAGATATAATAGAAATAGGTATAAAATATAGACATAATAGATATCATAGATATAGGTATAAACCACAGACATAATAGATATAATAGATATAGATACAAAATATACACATAATAGATATAATAGATATAGGTATAAAATATAGACATAATAGATATAGGTATAAAATAGAGACATAATAGATATAATAGATATAGTTATAAAATTTAGACGTGATAGATATTATAGATATAGGTATAAAAGAGATATAATAGATATACGTATCAAAAATAGATATAATAGATACAGGTATAAAATACAGACAGTAGATATAATAGATATAGGTAAAAAAAAAGATATAATAGATATAATTATAAAATATAAATATAATAGATATAATGGATATAGGTAAAAAATATAGATATAATGGATATAGGTATAAAATATGGTTATAATAGATATAACTATAAAATATAGATATAATAGATGTAATAGATACAGGCATAAAATATAGACATAATAGATATAATAGATATAGTTGTAAAATATAGACATAATAGATAAAAAAGATATAGGTACAAAATACAGACATAATAGATATAATAGATATAGGTATAAAATATAGAAATATAGATATAGTTATAAAATACAGACATAATAGATATAGGTATAAAATAGAGACACAATAGATATAAAAGTTATATTTATAAAATATAGAAGTAATAGATATAGGTATAAAATATAGACAGATATAATAGATGTAGATATGAAATATAGACATGATAGATATAATAGATATAGGTATGAAATACAGACATAATAGATATAATAGATATAGGTATAAAATAATAGACAAAATAGATATGATATATATAGGTATAAAATATAGACATAATAGATATGAAAGATACAGGTATAAAATATAGACAAAATAGATATAATAGATATAGGTATACAATAGAGACATAAAGATATAATAGATATAAGTATAAAATATAGACATAATAGATATAATAGATATAGTTATAAAATATAGACATAATAGATATAGGTACAATAATTAGACATAATAGATATAATAGATATAGGAATAAAATATAGAAATAATAGACATAGGTATAAAATAGAGACATAATAGATATAGATATAAAATATAGACATAATAGCTATAACAGATATAGTTATAAAATATAGACATAATAGTTATAATAGATATAGGTATAAAATAAAGACATAATAGATAAAGGTACAATATTTAGACATAATAGATATAATAGATATAGGTATAAAATACAGAAATAATAGACATAGGTATAAAATAGAGACATAATAGATATAGGTATAAAATAGAGACATAATAGATATAATAGATATAGTTATAAAATATAGAAGAAGTAGATATATGCATAAAATATAGACATAATAGATATAACAGATATAGTTATAAAATATAGACATAATAGTTATAATAGATATAGCTATAAAATATAGACATAATAGATACAATAGATATAGGTATAAAATGTAGACATAATAGATATAATAGATATAGTTATAAAATATAGACATCAAAGGTATAATAGATAATGGTATAAAATATAGACATAATAGATATAATCGATACAGGTATAAAATATAGACCTAATAGATATAATAGATAGAGGTATAAAATGTAGACATAATAGATGTAATAGATACAGGTACAAAATATAGATATAATAGATATCATAGAGAAATAAAATATAAACAAAATAGATATAATCGATAGAGTTATAAAATATAGAGATAATAGATATAATTGATTGAGGTATAAATTATAGACATAATAGATATAATAGAGTTATAAAATGTAAACATACTAGATATAATAGATATAGTTATAAAATGTAGACATAATAGACATAATAGATATAGTTATAAAATATAGACATAAAAGATATAATAGATTGAGGTACCAAATATAGACATAATAGATATAATAGATATAGGTATAAAATATAGATACTATAGATATAATAGATATAGGATTAAAATATAGACACAGAAGATAAAATAGACATAGGTATAAAATATCGAGAAAATATATATAATAGATATATGTATAAATTATGCACATAATAGATATAATAGATAAGGGTATAAAATAAAAACCAAATAGATACACTAGATAGAGGTATGAAATATAGACATAATAGATATAACAGATGTAAAAAAATAGACATAATAGATACAATAGATAGAGGTATAAAATATAGACATAACAGATATAATAGATATAATAGATAGAGGTATAAATTATAGACATAATAGATATAGTAGATATTGAAATAAAATATAGACATTATCGGAATAATAGAGGTAAAAAATATAGACATCATAGATATAATAGAGGTATGAAGTATAGACGTTATAGTGATAATAGAGTAATAAAATATAGACATAATAGATATTATAGAGGTATAAAATATAGACATAATAGATATAATAGATAGAGGGATAAAATATAGACCTAATAGTTATAAAAGATAGAGTTATAAAATACAGACATAATAGATATAAACACAATAGATGTAATAGATATAGATATAAAATATACCCATAATAGATATAATACACATAAGTATACAATATAGACATAATAGATATAACATATATAGGTCTAAAATATACACATAATAGATATAATAGATACAGGTATAAAATATAGATAAAATAGATATAATAGATATAGGTATAATAATGTAGATATAGATATAAAATATATATATAATAGTTATAATAGATATAGGTATAAGATATAGACATAATAGATATAATAATTATAGGTGTAAAATATAGACTTAATAGATATAGGTATAAAATTTAGTCATAATAGATATAATAGATATAAGTATAAAATATAGACATAATAGATGTAATAGATATAGCTATAAAATATAGACATAATAGATATAATCGATATAGGTATAAAATGTACACATAACAGATATAATAGTTATAAGTATAAAATATAGACATAATAGATATAATAGATATACGTATAAAATATAGACATAATAGATATAATAGATATAGGTACAAAATATGGACAAAATAGATATAATTGATATACGTATAAATATACACATAATAGACATAGATAGATATAGGTATAAAATATATACATAATAGACATATTAGGTATAGTTATGAAATATAGACATAATAGATATCTATTATATCGATTGTCTATATTTTTATACCGCGTATCTATTATATCTATTTTTATACTGACATTCTATTTTTATCTAGTATACTTTATTGTATAACCTATTATATCTTGATGTCTATATTTTATGCCTATATGTATTTGTGTATAATTTAAACCTATACAATTATATCTATAAGTCGATGTTTTATACCAATCTATTATATCTATTATGTCTAGTATTTTATACCTACATATATGTATCTATAGTCTCATATGTACCTATATCTATTAGTCTGTATTTTTAATATATATCTATTATATCATTATGTCTATATATGTACCTTTTCTTATTTAACATATTTTTCCTATAGCTTTATATCTATTAGCTAATTTGATATGTATATCATATATATATTATGTCTCTATTATTATACCTATATCGATGTAGTATCATATTAGGTCTATATTATATACCTAATCTATTAGATCCATTATGTCTACGGTTTTTACCTATATCTATTATATGTATGATTCTATATTTTATACGTATACTTATTTTATATCTATGATGTCTATATTTATACTATATCTATTATATCTCTTTTGTTATATTTTATACCATATTTAGTATATCTAGTTTGTTTCTATATATTGTCCGTGTATCGATTTTATCTATGATGTCTATTTTTTACTATATTATTATTATATCTATGATGTCTTATATTTATACCTATATCTATAGATCTATGATGTTCTATATTTTTATAACCTATATCTATGTAGTCTAGTATTCTATTTTTATGCCTGATCTATTATATTGTATTTCTCACCAGTATCTCCATCTTATGGGTCTATATTCTAGCTAGATATATCTGATGGATAATCTATGTTTTATACCAATATACTATTATACCAGTTATATCTAGCTGTTAAACCTTAGCTATGAGCTAGTATAAGTCTATTATATTATATCTATGTATATATCTATATTTTATACCTGTATCTATTATTATCTGTTTTATGTCTATGTTTTATACTACTATATATCATAGCACATTAGTCTATATTTTGATAAATAGTTATATTATATGGTATTTTTCTTGATTTACAGCTTATATCATTCGTTTATAGTATGTATTGTTTATATAGTTCATTTTGTTTTTTTGCTATTTTTTTTTTATATCTATATTTATTCCTATATATATCA
>NW_022143902.1:0-17252 GCF_007565055.1 Rhinopithecus roxellana
CTTCCCTCCCCTCCCCTCCCTCCCTCCCCTCCCCTCCCCTCCCTCCCCTTCCCTCCTTTCCTTCCTTCCTTCCTTTCCTTCCTTCTTTCTTTGTATTTTTAGTAAAGGTGGGGTTTCAGCTTGTTGACCAGGATGGTCTCGATCTCCTGACCTCATGCTCCACCCGCCTCAGCCTCTCAAAGTGCTGGGATTACAGGCATGAGCCACTACACCCGGCCCAAGAATGTATATTTTTTATCAAGCCCTCTAGTGACCTTTATGATCAGGAGAAGTCAGGTAATAATATTGATTGAAGGGTTGGTGAGGGCATATTTTCCAGGTTAAAATGATATTAGACATAGAGAGCAAAGTTGTTAAAAGTTAGATATACAGATTTAGACATCCAGAAATTTAGATTCAGAGCACTGGGAGGCACTCATAAATCTGCATTTTTGGCCTGGCACGGTGGCTCACGCCTATAATCCCAGCACTTTGGGAGGCTGAGGCAGGTGGATCATGAGGTCCGGAAGTTGAGACCAGCCTGACCAGTGTGGTGAAATCTTGTCTGTACTATAAAAATCTAGGCAGAGGCCACCATAGCCCTACAGCTCATATACTCCGCACGTGTGCTGAGTTAGCACTGTGTGGATGCTGCCGTGGTTTATGATCCTGTATCTTCTGGAGTGATGGCTGGACCCACTTAAGCTATTGAGCTTGGTTTATTCATCCATTTTCATGCTGCTAATAAAGACATCCCTGAGACTAGGTAATTTATAATATTACAAATGGACTCTGTTCAGCATGACTGGGAAGGCTTCACAATCGTGATGGAAGACAGAAGAAGACCAAAGGCACATCCTACATGGCAGCATGCAAGAAAGCGTGTGCAGGGGAACTGCCCTTGTGTAAAACCATCAGATCTCATGATACTTATTCACTAATTCACTACCAAGAGAAAAGCAGTGGAAAAACCCTCCCACGATTCAATTACCTCCTACTGGGTCCCTCCCACAACATGTGGGGATTATGGGAGCTAAAATTCAAGATGAGATTTGGTTGGGAAACAATCAAACCATATCATTGGTTTTTCCCCAGGTTCCCCCATATAAGTCAGTGGATGCAGATGGATACTTGTGACAAGGGCACCATTGAGGTCCAAACACAATACACTGAAGTCCCAGTTCCTGCCCTGCCAGGATACTGTGTCCCACCTGCCGGACCTCCCCTCAACCACCTCCTGTTCAGGAGGTGCCCATATATTCAAGAGAGTTTTCATAATTTTATTTATTCGTTTGAGAAAGAGTCTTGCTCTGTCGCCCAGGCTGGAGTGCAGTGACATGATCTCGGCTCACTGCAACCTCCACCTCTGGGTTCAAGCAATTCTTATGCCTCAGCCTCCTGAGTAACTAGGATTACAGGTGCACGCCACTATGCCCAGCTAATATTTTGTATTTTTAGTAGAGATCAGGTTTTGCCATGTTGGCCAGGCTGGTCTCGAACTCCTGACCTTGAGTGATCTGCCCTCCTCAGCCTCCCAAAGTGCTGGGATTGCAGGTGTGAACCACTGTTCCCTGCTAGTTTTCATAATTTTCTTTACTTCCACTGTGATGGAAGAACTGGCTTCAGAGAAAGCCATCCTGGAGAGGTGAGGTGGCCCCACCAGGAACAGGTTTCAATCAGGTGTTTTGGAGGCGGTGATGCCTGTGCACCCTGGTGAGAAGGAGCGTGGCATGAACATCAGGAACCAGACTTCACCCGGGAGGAGAGGCCACAGGTGGGGCTGAAGGAGCAGTTCTCACAAGCGATCCTGTGGGCACTGGGGCCACACCACATACCTTGGTGCACGAGTGTCAATGTGGCTCGTGCAGAGTGGGGTAGAGGACTCAGGATATTAAAAGCATCAAGGAATCCAGGGGAGCCACCGCACCCAACTTTACTTTCACCCACAGGCTGATGCAGCCCAAGAAAATGTTACTCCACAACGACCTCAATTCTGCACAGAGAACCTGTTTGCCAGGCCCTTGCCACAGGCTATAATCTCAAAATGGGGGCCATCAAGGCTTGTTAGAATACCTGGGACTGAGAGGAAAATAATTTTTTATTTTTTTTGATACAAGGTCTTGCTCTGTCACCCAGGCGGAAGTGTAGTGGTATGATCATAGCTCACTGCAGCCTCTATCTCCCAGGCTCAAACCATCCTCCTGCCTCAGGCCCCCAAGTAGCCAGAACCACAGGTGCACACCACCATGCCCAGCTAAGAACATAATTTAAATATTTTATTTATCTATTTATTGACACACAGTCCTGCTCTGTCATCCAGGCTGGAATGCAGTGACACAGTCTCAGCTCACTGCAACCTCCATATCCTGGGTTCAAGTGATTCTTCTGCCTCAGCCTCCCAAGTAGCTGGTATTACAGTCATGTGCCACCATGCCCAGCTAATTTTTGTATTTTCGGTAGAGACATGGTTTCAACCATGTTGGTGTTGGCCAGGCTGGTCTCGAACTCCTGACCTCAGGTAATCCACCTGCCTTGGCACGATCATAGCTCACTGCAGCCTCAAACTTTTGGGCTCAAGTATGCTGAGCTTTGGGCTCAAGCAGCTCAAGCAGTTTGCAATGCTGAGCTGTCATTGCAAAGTGGTATTTAATGTGTTTATAGGTGTGGAGGGGGTTATAAGTCTCATTTTTAAAATAAAAGCGCTTAGAAATTAAACAATGAATTACCTTTTAACCTTTTAAAAATGATCAGTTGGTAACTTTGTGTATAATATTGATGGATTTCTAATTTTCTAGAATGGTGTTATTAGTAGTAGATTTCTTTGATATAACACAAGTCCTCAGAGGGTATATAACAAATTTGAAGTTAAAATCATTTGATTTTTTAAAAATTTCAAATTGATTTTGGTTTCTCACATATGTAGAGGATCAACAATCATTGAACTAAAATTGTTGACTCTATGATAGTGCCGTTTTTCACTTTATTCAATAAATTACATGAGATATTCAATAATTTATTATAACATGAGCTTTGTGTTAGTTGATTTTGCCTAAATGTAGGCTAATGTAAGTGTTCTGAGCATGTTTAAGGCAGGCAAGGCTGAGCTATAATGTTCAGTTTTGTTAGGTGTATTAAAGGAATTTTTGACTTACAATATATTCAATTTATGATGGGTTTCTTGGGACATAGCCTCATAAGTTGAGAAGCATCTAGGGTTTCTTGGGACATAGCCTCATAAGTTGAGAAGCATCTGGATTAACATGTGTGGGATTTTCTCAATATATTTACACGCTGCAGCAGAATGAAAGGATGTTAAAATTTTTTTCTTTTTTCTTGTGGAAGAAATAATTTGTTATGTTACAGTAATACATTAGAATTTCTTATAGTATTTCCTTAATTCCTTTATTTATTATTTATTTTTTTTAATTATTGAGATAGATTTTCGGTCTTTCGCCCGGGTTGGAGTACAGTGGTGCGATCTTACCTCGCTGCAACCTCCGCCTCCCAGGTTCAGGTGATTCTCCTGCCTCAGCCTTCTGAGTAGTTGGGATTACAAGTGTGCACCACCACACCCAGCTAATTTTGTATTTTTAGTGGAGATGGGGTTTCACAATGTTGGCCAGGCTGGTCTTGAACTCCTGACCTCATGATCTGCCTGCTTCAGCCTCCCAAAGTGCTGGGATTACAGGTGTGAGCCACTGTGTTTGTCACCTATTTCTTTTAAAATTTAGAAACAGAGACTCTTTGAGTGTGCTGAGAGATAGATTCACTTTATTTATAAATATAAGAGACAAATCTATGTGTTTGAACGCAGACCTTTATTTTCACAAATGTACTTAATATATTTGCATCTCATCTGAGGTATGATAATCAAATGATAATCAATTCTAATTTCTTTGATGTACTATAATCATTTTCCTTTCAAATGACTTCATTTTCTATTCTAACACAAAACTCTAAATTTGTATTTTATTTAAGCAAAAAGAAAATAATATTTGTTGTTTAAATATGATTGGTCATTTTGGTTTTGAATGTTTGCCCAATCAGTTAGTGAACAGATCTATCCAACAAGGATTCATTTTTAATATCCTCTGTGTGGGTAAGTGTCAAACACCTCATTTGAATTATTCCTTCATTTTTCCCAATGTTCATTTCAACTTATCTTAAGCAGTGTAACATTGATGCTATTAATTCAAATATATCCTCATGTTTGCAATGATTCTCAGCCATATTATGTAATCCTTTTATTTTTTGAGATAGATTCTCACTCTGTTGCCCAGGCTGAAGTGCAGTGGTGTGATAGTCTCACTGTAGCCTCAGCTGCCTGGGCTCAAGCAATCCACCCACCTCAGCTTCCCAAAGTGCTGGGATTACAGGCATGAGACACCACACTCGACCTGTAATGATTGTTAACAATTGAAACGTTCCTGTCCTCTTAAAAGTCGGATGTAGCTTAGTGTATACTTTCTTTCTGTATTATGTTAATGACTAAGAGAATCAGGGCTAGCATGTATACTTTCAAGGCCATCCCAGTCCTTGAAGTATTTGAGACCCATTATTTATTTTAAATTAATATTATTCTTAATTGAAAAATCATAGTTATTTACATGTATGGATACAATGTGAGGTTTTGATAAATGTTTACAATGTGGAATGATTCAATCAAGTGAATTAACATATCTGTTACCTGGCTTGCCAATCTTTTTTTATGAAGAGACATTTTAAATTAACTCTCTTATTTTGAAATATAGAATACACTGACTATAGTCACTCTGCTGTGCAGTAGATCTCAAAACTTCTTTCTCCTCTCTGTTTGAAACTGTTAGTTTGCTAAGAATGATGGCCTCTACCTCCATCCATGTTCCTGCAAAGGACATGATCTCATTCTTTTTCATGGTTGTGTAGTATTCCATAGCATACCACATTTTATTTATCCAGTCTATCATTGATGAGCATTTAGGTTGATTCCATGTCTTTGTTATTGTAAACAGTGCTGCAGTGAGCTCTGTTGGTATGCTAAGGATGATGGCCTCCAGCTCCATCCATGTTCCTGCAAAGGACATGATCTCTTCCTTTTTTATGGCTGAGAACATGTACCATGTTCTCACTTACAAATGGGAGCTAAATGATGCTAACACATGGGCACAAGAAGGGGAATAACAGACTCTGGTGTCTGCTTGAGGGTGGAGGTTTGGAGGAGGGAGAGGATCAGATAAAATAACTATTGGGTACCATGCTTAGTACCTGGGTGATGAAATAATCTGTTACAACAAACCCTCATGACATGAGTTTATGTAAAAAACCTGCACGTGTACCCCTGAACCTAAAATAAAAGTGAAAAAAAAAAAGAAACTTTGTACCTTTGACCAACAACTCCACCTTTCCTTTCTCCCTGCTCCCACAGCCTCTGGTAGCCAGTATTCTACTCTCTACTTCTATGAGTTCAACTTTCTAAGATTTTAAAAACCACTGTAGGAATTCAAAGTGTTGCTTCTTCTCAGCCCCTTTATACCCCTATGACAATGAATCTATGCCTATTACGGGGAAACTAGAATTGGAAAATCAGCACTGATTGACACATTGTTTAATACTAACTTGAAAGATGACAAATCCTCACATTTTTACTCAAATGTTGGACTTCAAATACAGACATACGAACTTCAGGAAAGCAATGTTCAGTTGAAGTTGACTGTTGTGGAGACAGTGGGATATGGTGATCAAACAGACACAGAAGCCAGGTTAGTGTTTTCTTATTTAAATTAAAAAAGATTTTCTTATTTCAAGGAATTTGCCTTCCTTTGCCATAGACTAATTTTATAAGTATTACCCTTTCTTCCAGATTTTATTATTTTCCTAAGTAATGTTCTTTTCTTGTAAGATTAATACTTTTGTATATAATTGATTTTTTACAAGATTTTAATTTAAACAGTTATAGCAAAAAAATTTAAATATAGCTTCTATTAGTTTTAGCTTATTTCCTTATTTCTTTTTCTTTTTTTTTTTTTTTTTTTGAGATGAAGTTTCACTCTTGTCCCCTAGGCTGGAGTTCAATGGCACAATCTCGGCTCACTGCAGTCTCTGCCTCCCGGGTTCAAGTGATTCTCCTTCCTCAGCCTCCCGAGTAGCTGGGATGACAGGCACCTGCCACCACACCCGGCTAATTTTTGTGTTTTTAGTAGAGACAGGGTTTCACCATGTTGGCCAGGCTGGTCTCGAACTCCTGACCCCAGGTGATCCACCCGCCTTGGCCTCCCAAAATTCTGGGATTACAGGCATGAGCCACTGTGCCTGGCTTCCTTATTTCTTTATTTAACTTATTTGTACAAATCTTCCATAGAGGTTGTACTAATTTACATTCCCACCAACAGTTTATAATGGTTCCCATTTCTCTGTATCCTTGCCAAATTATGTTATTTACTTATTTTTATTATTTTTGGTCTGTCACCCAGGCTGGAGTGCAGTGGCACAATCTTGGCTTACTGCAACTTCGACCTGCCAGGCTCAACTGATCCTTCCACCTCAGCCTCTTGAGTAAATGGGACTATAGGCATATGCCACCATGCCTGGCTAATTTTTAAAATTGTATAGATGGGGTCTTGCTATGTTGCCCAGGCTGGTATCAAACTCCTGGCCTCAAGTGATCCTACCACATTGGCCTTCCAAAGTGCTGGGATTACAGACATGCAACACTGTACCTGGCCTGTATTTTTTTTATCTTTTTAACAGTAGCCATCCTGATTGAGGTAAGATGATATCTCATTGTGGTTTTACTTTGTATTTTGGTGTTCTGAAAAATGTCTATTCATGTCCTTTGCCCACTTTTTAATGTAAGTATTTGTTGTTGCTGTTATTGTTCAGTTGCTTGCGTTCTTTGTATATTCTGGATACTAGTCCTCTGTCGGATGCACCCAGCTTTCCTCTATGTTTACATTTTACATTACCATAGAGTAAAGCATGAGCCTTATTATTGGTTTGGAATTAATATCTTTGTATGGACATGTTATGAACCTTTTCTTTATCACTATAGAAAACTGCTTAGCATACATGTTAACTGTTAAGTGGTCAAAAAAGGCAGGCTTTAGATTTTATTAAACTGCTATGCTAAATGTATAAAGTTTTTTTAGCTACCAACCAATAGTTGCCTACATAGATGCCCAATTTAAGGCCTATCTTCAAGAATAATTGAAGATTAAATGTTCCTTGTTTGAGTACCATGATTCTCATATCCACATGTGTTCTTTCTTCATTTCACCTACAGGACATTCCCTGAAGTCTCTTGATCTATTAACAATGAAGAACCTTGACAGTAAGGTATGTTTGGTAAATCCACCAAATTTTTTTTGTTTGTTTGTTTGTTTGTTTGTTTTGTATTTGAGACAGGATCTTGCTCTGTCACCCAGGCTGGAGTACATTGGCACCATCATAGCTCACTGCATCCTCAATCTCCTGGGCTCAAGCAATCTTCCCACCTCAGCCATCTGAGTAACTGGGATTACAGAAGCTTGCTACCAAGCTCTGCTAATTTTTGTATTTTTTGTAGAAACAGGGTTTCACTATGTTGCCAAGGATGAACTCAAACTTCTGGGCTCAAGTGATCCACCCACCTTGCCCTCCCAGAGTGTTGGGATTATAAGCGTGAGCCATTGTTCCTGGTCCCAACCTTTCATGATGTAATATTAATTTTGAGATAATAACACCTCTTGAAGGCACATGCATGCAAGTGTAGTTACCTATCTTTAGGTGATTTCATCATGATGCAAACATCATAGAGTATACCTACACATACTTACATGATCTAGCCTACTACATACCTAGACGATAGTCTTTGATGGTATGGCTTATTGCTCCTAGGCTACAAACCTGGACAGCATGGAATACTGTAGAATTATAACACAACGGCAAGTATCTGTGTATCTAATTTATTTTATTTTATTTATTTTATTTTATTTATTTTATTTTATTTATTTTATTTATTTTATTTTATTTTATTTATATTTTATTTATATTTTATTATTTTATTTATTTATTTTATTTTATTTATTTTATTTTATTTTATTTTATTTATTTTATTTTATTTATTTTATTTTATTTTATTTCTTTGACGGAGGTCTTACTGTCTCCCAGGCTGGAGTGCAGTGGCGTGATCTCGGCTCACTGCCACCTCCGCCTCCCGGGTTCAAGTGATTTTCCTGCCTCAGTCTCCTGAAGTAGCTGGGACTACAGGCCTGTGCCACCAGGCCCAGCTAATTTTTGTATGTTTAATGGAGATGGAGTTTTGCCACATTGGCCTGGCTGGTCTCAAACTCCTGACCTCGAGTGGTCTGCCCGCCTCGACCTCCCAAAACATGAACCACTGTGCCTGGCCGTATCTGTGAATCTAAACATAAAAAAAGGTACAGTATTAGACAGAAATAATAGACATTAGGCCCTTTGAAGGGAAGGGTAGGAGGAGGTTGAGATTTGAAAAATTACCTATTGGGTACAATTCTCACTCTTTGAGTGATGGGCACACTAGAAGCCAAACCCTCGCTAGTATGCAATATATCTAAGTAAAAAACCTGCACATATATCCCCTGAATCCAGAAATTACATAGATAGATGTATAAATAGCTGGGCGCAGAGGCTCACACCTGTAATCCTGGCACTTTGGGAGGCCGAGGCGGGCAGATCACCTGAGGTCAGGAGTTTGAGACCACCCTGGCCAACATGAGGAAATTCCGTCTCTACTGAAAATATAAAAATTAGCGGGGCCTGTAATCCCAGGTACTCAGGAGGCTGATGCAGGAGAATTGCTTGAACCTGGGAGGCGGAGGTTGCAGTGAGCCGAGATCGTGCCACTGTACTCCAGCCTGGGTGACAGAGAAAGACTCAGTCTCTAAATAAATAAATACATGTATAAATAAATAAATGATAACAACGAAAAGCAAAGGTACAGTATTATATTATGGGACCACCGTCATATATGTGGCCAATCATTTATTGAAATGCCATTATGCAGTGCATGACTGTACCTGTTATTTTGTACTATAGGTATATATCCTAATTTTTTTTTCTGTTAATTGTTAAGGCGTTTGCATTAGAGTGTTAGGGCTAGGATAGCAAAATGCCATAGACTGGGTGGTTTAAACAATGAAAATTTATTTTCCTACAGTCTTGGAGGCTAGAAGTCCAAGATCAAGGTATCACTTGTACTTTCTTGAGAAAGATGTGCTTTCTTGGGAAATCTCTGTCCTTGCCTGGAAAATGACCAACTTATCTCTGTTTTCTCACATGGTATTTTCCCTGGTGTCTCCTGGGTGTCCACATTTTATCTTTTTTTTTTTTTTTTTTTTTTTAAGAAGGAGTTTTGCTTTTCTTGCCCAGGCTGGAGTACAGTGCTGAAATCTCAGCTCACTGCAACCTCTGCCTCCTGGGTTCAAGCAGTTCTCCTATCTCAGCCTCCTGAATAGCTGGGATTATAGGCATGTGCCACTACGCCTGGATAATTTTTTGTAGTTTTAGTAGAGATGGGATTTCACCATGTTGGCCAGGCTGGTCTCAAACTCCTGACCTCAGGTGATCCGCCCGCCTCGGCCTTCCAAAGTGCTGGGATTATAGGCATGAGCCACTGCATCCAGCCCCACACTTTATCTTCTTATAAGGGTGCCAGTCAGTTTGGATTGGGCCCCGCTATAACTGTCTCAATTTTTTTTTTTTTTTTAAAATGCGGAGGCTGGAGTTCCGTGGCGTGATCTTGGCTCACTGCCACCTCTGCCTCTCAGGTTCAAGTGATTTTCCTGCCTCAGCCCCCTGAGTAGCTGGGATTACAAGCATGTACCACTACATCTGGCTAATTTTTGTAGTTTTAGTAGAGACGAGATTCCACCATGTTGGCCAGGCTGGTCTCAAACTCTTAACCTCAGGTGATCCATTGACCTCGGCCTCCCAAAGTGTTGGGATTACAGGCATGAGCCACTGTGTCCAGCTCAGTCTCACTTTTTAATCACCTCTTTGAAGGCTATATCTCTGTTAAAATCACATTCTGATGTACTGGGGGTTAGGGCTTCAACATACAATTTTTTTGGTTGCTGGGGAAGACAATTCACATTTGATAGATTTCAATCTTGATTTACCTTCCAGATCATGGCCATTTGCCTACAGAGTAGCACCCTTGGGGGTAAGTTCCAAGATCCCCCAGTGGATGCCTGAAGTATGCATAGTACAGAGCCCTATATATACTATGTTTTTTCTATGCATACGTACTTATAAAGTTTTATTTATAAATGAGATGTTCTCTTTTATTATTAGTTACTATTGTTTCTTACAGACTGAAGCTAACAATAGTAGCTAATAATAAAATAGAACAATTATAACAATAGACTGTACTAAAAGTTATGTGAATGTTGTCTGTGTCTCTCAAAAAAAATTTATATATATATATATATTTTTTTATTTTTTATTTTTTATTTTTTATTTTTTCTGAGATGGAGTGTTGCTCTTGTTGTCCAGGATGGAGCGCAGTGGTGCGATCTTGGCTCACTGCAACCTCTGTCTCCCGGGTTCAAGCGATTCTCCTGCCTCAGCCTCCCGAGTATCTGGGATTACAGGCACCCGCTACCACGCTTGGCTTTTTTATATTTTTAGTAGAGACGGAGTTTCGCAATGTTGGCCAGCCTGGTCTCAAACTCCTAACCTCAGGTGATCCACCTGCCTCGGCCTCCCAAAGTACTGGGATTACAGGTGTGAGCCACCATGCCCTCAAAAGAGATATATATATATTTTGTATATCTATATATGTATATATATTGTATATATATAAAAAATATATAATATACATATATAGATATACAAAAAATATATATGTATATATACATATATAGATATACTATATATATATATTTTGAGAGACACAGACAACATTCACATAACTTTTAGTACAGTCTATTGTTATAATTGTTCTATTTTATTATTAGCTACTATTGTTAGCTTCAGTCTGTATCTAAGAAACTAACAATAGTAACTAATAATAAAAGAGAACTACATCTCATTTATAAATAAAACTTTATCATAAGTACTGCCTCAAAATATTTTATTGTACTGTACTCACCCTTTGTATAATAATGTGAGATAATACAATGCCTACATGTTAAGATAAAATGAGGTGAACAGTGAGATAATCATTTCCAGGGTGAGATGGAGTGGGTCAACATGACATTTAATGACAGTATTTAGAATAGCATGCAATTTAAAACTTGTACATTGTGTATTTCTAGAAGTTGTCATTTAATATTTTGGACTGCTGTCAATTATGGGAAATTGTGGAAAGTGAAACTGGGCTGGGCTCTGTGGCTTATGCCTGTAATCTCAGTACTTTGGGAGGCTGAGGCAGTAGGATCGCTTGAGCTCAGGAGTTCAAGACCAGCCTGGGCAACATAGTGAGACCCCATGTCTACAAAAAAAATACAAAAATTAGCCAGACATGATGGTGTGCACCTGTAGTCCCAGCTACTTGGAAGGCTGAGATGGGAGAATCGCTGGAGCCCAGTAGTTCGTGGCTGCTGTGAGCCAAGATCATGTCACTCTGCAATTCCAGCCTGGGAAATAGAGCAAGTCCCTATCGAAAGAAAAGAAAGACCACATCTCTACATAAAATACAAATTAGCCGGACATGGTGGTGTATGCTTGTAATCCTAGCTACTCTGGAAGCTGAGGCAGGAGAATTGCTTGAATCTGGGAGGCAGAGTTTGCCGTGAGCCAAGATCATGCCGTTGCGCTTCAACCTGGACAACAAGAGCAAAACTTTATCTCAAAAAAAAAAAAAAAAAAAGAAAGAAAAGAAAGAAAGGAAAAGAGAGGGGAGGAAGGAAGGAAAGAATGAAGCAAGGAAAAAGGAAAGAAAGAAACGAGAAACTGGATAATGGGGGATGCCCATATTTTAAAATAAAGTTTACTATATAATACTATAAAATAATCCCACTGATGTTTGACTAGTACCACCGATGGTGTGAAACAGAAAGCTTTTGTGATCCTGGCTACAGATCCTATCAGAGAGGATTCAGAATACAAGAGCTTGCAGGCAGCTACTGCTTTTTATATAGAAACAGCTAAGAAAAGCATAATTCTTTCCAGTAAAATCCTGGAACACATGAGGACTTCCTTTCAATAGGCTGCTTAAGCCCCATGGCTCAAAATTGATATGAGATTCTGTTCATTTGATTAATTTTCTAATTATTCAGCAGTTTTTTGTAGTTCAGTTTTATTGTACAGAAAATCAGTCTGTTGAATGTTTATGAAACCCCAAACATGCAATATCCATACAGAAGGAATTTTATCCATACAGAAGGAATTTTAATTTTTGAATATATAAAGGTCACAGGACTTGTCAACGGAAGCAGCTTTTGAATATTTGCTTTATCACTTGCTAGGTCTCTGTGACTTTGGGAAAAATGTCTAGTGCTTTCTGTGATTAAAGGCATGGGAAGGGCCAGGAGCCATGGCTCACGCCTGAAATCACAGCACATAGGAAGGCCGAGGTGGGTTGATCACTTGAGGTCAGGAGTTCGAGAATAGCCTGGCAACAGGGTGAAACCCCATCTTTACTTAAAAATACAAAATTAGCCGGGCATGGTGGCACATGCCTATAATCCCAGCTACTCAGGAGGCTGAGGCGAAGAATTGGTTGAACCTGGGAGGTAGAGGTTGCAGTGAGTCGAGATCGTGCCATTGCACCCCAGCCTGGGCAACAAGAGTGAAACTCCGTCTCAAAAAAAAAAAAAAAAAAAAAAAAAGCATGGGTAGTGGGTTCAAGCTACCTGCTTTCACAAACCTAACCCTATTACTTGTTGCTGTGCAGCTTTGGGAAAATTATGATGCCTCAATTTCTTTCTCTGTAATATTCATGCAATTCTTCCATAAGTCTAAAGTTATTTTTCATAAAAAAATTTAGAGGGGCCAGACATACTGGCTCACATCCCAGCACTTTGGGAGGCTGAGGAGGAAGGATAACCTGAGCCTGGGAGTTTGAGACCAGCTTGAACAATATAGTGAGACCCTTTCTCTACCAAAAAAAAAAAAAAAAAATAGCCAGGCATGGCAGCATGTGCCGTAGTTTCTAGCCACTCAGAAGGCGGAGGTGGGGAGGATCGCTTCAACCCAGGAGGCTGAGGCTGCAGTGAGCCATGATCATGCTTACCACACTGCAGACAGGGCCACAGAGCCATAGACCCTCTCCTCAAATAAAAGAAAAAAAGGTTAAAGTATATCTTCTTTTTCCAAAACAGAAGGCCAATATACATATAAGGGAAATTGTCATATTATGAGAGTCTTTTCTGCACTCAGCCCTAATAAAACATGCTGTCTTCAACTTTACTTAGTTGAAGAAAACTTTAGTCTTCAACTTTATTTAGTTGAAGAGAGCAAAAGTTCTAAGTTGGGTTCCCTTTATTCAAGGTGTCTCCACTTTTACTATGTATTGTTCAAACTGAGAAGAGACTTGTACTTAATCTCAGATGTCATTAAGTAGTTGAAATAAATTAGATTTCTAGTTAAATTGAGAGCTACTTCAAGTTTTTAATTAGTAATACATTCAATAGCCAGGAATACACACTCTTTTTTTTTTTTTTTTTTTCTTTTTTTGAGATGGAGTTTTGCTTTTGTTGCCCAGGCTGGAGGGTAATGGCACAGTCTTGGCTCACTGCAACCTCCACCTCGCAGGTTCAAGTGATTCTCCTGCCTCAGCCTCCCAAGTAGCTGGAATTACAGGTATGTGCCACCACGCCTGGCCTGCCTCAGCCTCCCAAGAAGCTGGGACACAGGCATGTACCACCACACCCGGCTAATTTTTTATTTTTAGTAGAGATGGGGTTTCTCCATGTTGGTCATGCTGATCTTAAGCGCCTGAACTCAGGTGACCTGCCCACCTCAGCCTCCCAAAGTGCTGGGATTACAGGCGTGAGCCACCACACCCAGCTGGCTACACACTTTTAATTTCATGTTCACCTGTTATCATCAAGCCATTTTTCCAGAATATAAAATCTCTAATTTTCACAAAACCATTATATAAAGGGATAGGCAAGAGTATATGCCTGCTGTCTTTTTCTTTTCTCTTTCTTTGAGACAAGATCTCACTCCGTTGCCCAGGCAGGAGTGCAGTGACATGAACCAGGTTCACCGCAGCCCCAAGCTTCCAGGCTCAAGGGATTCTCCCACCTCAGCCTCAAGTAGCTGGGACCACAGGTGTGTGCCCACATGCCTGGCTAATTTTTAATTTTTTGTAGAGACGGGGGTCTTGCCATATTGTCCAGATGGGTCTGGAACTCCTGGGCTCAAGCAATCTGCTGGTCTCAGCCTCCCAAAGTGCTGGGATTACAGGTGTGAGCCACCATGCCCTGCTTGTCTTCTTTTTCAAGTTGGTCAGTTCTCCTTGCATTGAATGTCTTTCCCCTTCAATCTGAACACCTGAGGAATTATTTACATAGAAAGTTTCTGTTTCTTCTCTCTCTCTTTCTCTCTCTCTCTCTCTCTTTTTTTTTTTCCAAGACGGAGTCTCACTCTGTGGCCTAGGCTGGAGAGCAGTGGCACGATCTTGGCTCACTGCCACCTCCACCTCTTGGTTCAAGCGATTCTCCTCCCTCAGTCTCCCGAGTAACTAGGATTACAGGCACCCACCACCATGCCTGGCTAATTTTTGAATTTTTAGTAGAGATGGGGTTTCACCATGTTGGCCAGGCTGGTCTCAAACTCATGACCTCAGGTGATCCGCCCACCTCAGCCTCCCAAAGTCTTGGGATTACAGGCCTGAGCCACCTCGGCCAGCTGAAAGTTTCCATTTCTTTATGTTAATGATTTATCATCACTATGTTATGTCATGTCAAATTCAAGACTGGCTGAAGCTGCCCCAAAAGTGCTGCAGGGGAATTCCCACAAAGGAGTGCCGCAAATGGTCCTGAGATGGGGCTGGTTTGAATTCCACAGGATGAAGTACTAAAATGCCAGGGTGATCAGTCCAAAGCATTTATGAGGGAGCTTACAGAGTGCTGTGGCAGTCCTGGTGATGCACAGTGGGAGAAAAGAGGTGTCCTGTCTAGCTTTATTCATAGCAAGGAGGTCAGGTTATGGAGTTTTTGTTGTTGTTTGGTTTTTGTTTGTTTTTGTTTTTTATCAGATCATGGCTCACTGCAGCCTCGACTTCCTGGGTTCAAGTGATCCTCCCACCTTAGCCACCTGGGGCTACAGGTGCTGCCACTACACCTGGCTAATTTTTTCTTTTTTATAGATGGAGTTTTGCTCTTGTTGCCCAGGCTGGAGTGCAATGGCATGATCTTGGCTCACTGCAACCTCCACCTGCCGTGTTTAAGCATTCTCCTGCCTCAATGTCCTGAGTAGCTGGGACTACAGATGCCCACTACCATGCCCAGCTAATTTTCGCATTTTTAGTAGAAACAGGACTTCACCATGTTGGCAAAGCTGGTCTCAAACTCCTGACCTCAGGGGATCCACCTGCCTTGGGCTGCCAAAGTGCTGGGAGTACAGGCGTGAGCCACTGCGCCTGGCCTGTCCATGGAATTTTTGAAAAATGTGCTTTGAGCAATCTAAAAAGCAGTCTGCCTAAAATTTATATTATGTATTTCAACTGTATTACAGATATTGATTTTGTGGAACTGTAATTTAATAAGATATTTTAACAGCAATAAAACATTTTATAATTTTGTATATTGTTATTTTCTAAAGAGTTTAAGTACAAATGTAAAACACAGGAGTGATCATATTGAAGCACTCGGAAAAAAACATTGTGGGTAAAAATTCAACCTCAAATATGCAACTGTTCAACTTTCAATGTGGAAATAGTGTCTTTTTACAAAAGAATAATGAACATATTTGTTTGCAAGGTGCTCTTACACACACACATGACCATTAGACTATGGTAACAATGCTGGGTGCGGTGGCTACGCCGTAATCCCAGCACTTTGGGAGGCTGAGGTGGGCGGATCATCTGAGGTCAGGAGTTCGAGACCAGCCTGGCCAACATGGAGAAACCCCGTCTCTACCAAAAATACAAAAATCAACCGGGTGTGGTGGCGTGCCCCTGTAATCCCAGCTACTTGGGAGGCTGAGGCAGAGACTCGCTTGAACCTGGGAGGTGGATGGTGCAGTGAGCCTAGATTTCGCCTTTACACTCCAGCCTGGGTGACAGAGTGAGACTCCGTCTCAAAAAAAATAAAAAATTCTTTTTAGGTGGTCTTCGGAAAACAAATCAAGTCTATCTGCAAACACATCTAGGTGGGGCAAGAGTGTATGAAAATGGGACATTAATTAAGATTGATTGACGGAAAAAGTGATGTAAAAAGTAGAAAGACAAAATCTCTTCCACAATTTTGATGAAAGGTCATTCAATTTGTCTTTTATCACTCAGCTTAATATGAAATAAAATTGAAAATAATAATTTACATTGTCCTACTATTTACATTTTACTGACTTCATATGTGTAGAAGTGTAAGTGATTTTTAAAAGAGAAACAAGGTTGAGACTTCTAAACCTGAATTTGGATAAAAGATGAATCTTCAAAAGTATTGATAATTTTGGAAATTAATTTTTAAGAAAGGCATGACAGTGATTATCTAGTTACACAGTTTGTTGTCAGAGATTGCAAAGGCTTTACTATAAAAACTATAGGATGAACAATGAATCCTTGATACTGAGATTTTGTCTTTTTCTTAATAGGTGAACATTACTGCTGATTGCCAAAGCAGACACAATTTCTAAAAATGATTTACAGACGTTTAAGAGTAAGAAAATGTGTGAATTAACAGTGGCATCCAGATATATCAGTTCCCAACAGATGAAGAAACTACTGCTCATGCAAACTTCTCAATTAATGTAAGTTTCAGTAACAATATCTGACAAAGAGGCTATAAATGAGTTTTTATCTGAATCCAGTGTGAATTTTTTTTATTTTGAAAACTTCTGATAATTGATTCTTTGTAAACAGATTTATTTAGATTTAATTCATACACCATGTTCTTCAAGGATATTGGGTTATAATTTTCTTCTCGGAAGTATATTTTCTAGCTTTGATATCAGGGGATGCTTGCCTCATAAAATGACTCTAAAGGAGTTACCTCCTTTCGCTGTTTTTTCAAAGAATTTGAGGATGTTTTATATTAAATTTCCTTTTAAAGTTTGGTAGAATTTACCCATGAAGTAATCTGGTCCTAGGCTATATTTTGGAGTTTTGAAAAATTGCTGCTTTAGTTTCTCTATTTGTTATCGGTTTCTTTAAGCTCTCTATTTATTCT